>NW_026462599.1:0-72065 GCF_021730395.1 Mercenaria mercenaria
GATCAACTTGTACATCCGTGCAGTCTGATCATAATCTGCACTGTTCGCCATTCAGTCCGTATCCTTTTGTAAGCACCCCTTTTAACAGATAATTGTACTGTGCAAACTGAAAGATGGACATGTTCACTATTGAAATTCACCAAGGTAAGGGCTAAAATAGAGTTTGATATTGTCTCTCTTTTTTATACGTTCTAATGTCAAAAATCTCCAAAGTGAATAAAACAAACACTAGCTTAATTTAAATCCCATAGTGAAAAAAGTGTTCATTAATCGTTCTGTCTCATGACGCTACTTGATCAAATAGCTCCTGCTATAGCCCCTGCGCTGGTACTAGATTGGTTTTCTAATCATATGCATTATGCGTGTTTCCTATAACCCCTATTTGTGTTTAGCACACAATAAAACCCTGTGAAACTACAAATAAATCTGACATAGGCTCTATTGAGTATCACCCTTCATCAAAGTCCTGTTCAAATTATTTTGACCGCGGTAGTGACCGAGTTTGCACTGTGACAGGGTCGTGCAACAGCACAATCAGTCACAATTAAAACAAATCTACATTAAAGCTGGTTTGCTGTCATTATCACATTGTAAGTTGCGTTGCAAGGGTACATATGACTAGTTAAGGGTCATGGGTTCAAACGTATTTTTGGTACATTTTTTTTACATCAGGGGCTGAGCTCATTTTTACATAATGCACAAAAGAGAGACAAAAGGAGGGAATATCTTCTATAAAAATGGTTGGGGATGGGGTTTGGAGTTCCCCTGCCGAGATATAGTTTCGTTAAAAAACAACCAAAATGTAGATTCCTGGGCGTTTAAAAAGTTCCTCGTACGACGCTTCCTATGCAATAAACATTGTATCATTTTGTTGTTTTATTGTGCTATTGTTGTCGGAGGGATAACCCACTGAGAGTTTTAAAGCACGAAAATGTTGAATTCTGTAAAACGAAGTATAACTGTAAGAATAGCACGTGGGTCCTCCACCATGGTGAATTCTGTGCGCGTTATAGGGGTCTTAGATAAATATTTCTTACACCCCGGACTGGCGTTTCCTATGATTTCACCCATGCCGGCAAACCTATCTGGCACCCCCATGCCAGATGAGTCTCGTGCTGTTAATGACAACCAGTGGTTCATGAACTGATAATACAGTACAATCGCGATCCTACGAAAAGCCAAGGGACCGCCCGTTTTTTTCGTAATATCGCATTTTCGTTCGAGCGTAGCATAGGAAATTTCGCTACACAGCCCCTTAATATCTACACGTCGTAACCCGTGATATTTAAACGTGATTTTCGTATAGGAGTACATGCATAGCAATTTTATATGACATCTAGGTTTACTACAAATCTTATTCGAATCTGAACTCAGATGGTATCTGGAATGTAAAACGGGATTTTTTTTCTTCACTTTTTTATTCACTGTACATTAAACATATATAGGGTACAATGTTGCACGAGAACAAAAAATCGCAATTGCATATTCCGATACCCTCAGCTACCCTTTACTGAATTGTTTGGAATAATAAAACGACAATAAACAGACGATCAGGACTTAAATATTTGTTTTTATTTTCTTTATGTAGTGATTGTTTGAGACGTATAGATATCGAAGCAAGTGTGACTGGTATGCCATCCGATCTGACAGTCATAGGAGAAAAAATTAACTACAAACTTTTGTCATAGTGTACAGTGTAATATGTGTTTCGAATTTAATTACTAAGTTTTCACACTTTAATTACTGTTTACGCCCAGGTAAATGAAAGTGACACTTTCCACTCTAAAGCGTTTTCACGCTGTTATGGAATGTGTAAAAATTCAGACGATACAGGCTTTCGTAAAATCGCAACTTAAACAAGTTGAAAACATGCTTTAAGGACATAACAATACATTCGTAGGAGCGCATTTTTCGTAAAATTGCATTTTCGTAAAACCGCGAATTTGTAACATAGAAATAAGAAGGAAAGCAGCCGGGACCGCAAAACCTTTTCGTAGTATACCGGTATTTCGTTAAATTGCGATTCGTAGCATCGCGAATACACTGTATATTGTTTATGTAAAATACGGAAAAAAAACAGGTAGATCTACCCTGATAGTTTCTCTCCATTCCTTATAGCATATTTCTCGATTCAAAATACGTTGGATTACCGTAAGAACATAACTTACGCAACAAACGATAAAACTAAAGTGGAAAACATCATGACGTCATTTCTGCTTAAGGACGTTAATTTCCCCCGCTTTGTGTTTATTCTCTACTATAAGAAAGAGTGCTACGTAGGCCAAAGTATTTCAACATGTTATTTGTAAAATACGATATACAAGGAAAATAATCTGCCAGAATAAAATGCTAGAATATATACGATATGCAAGCCTCATTACCGCCCAATGCGCTGGTGCCCATGGGATGGATATTTCTATCCGATTCGTAAACACATGACAGATATTATTATTCCGACACAAAAAGATTTTTTCTCTTTAAAGGTGATGAGTTTCGGGAGTCCACTACAAATATCTTTGAAACACAACGTATAAGAATGGTAGAATGATGCCGGGGACTTACTCGAATAATTATCCAAAATTGAATTCTCCGACGTTAGATTTAGATTTTTATTTTGGTGTATACATGCAAGTCGTGTTCTGGGGCCCTCCCCTGAAAACGCATGGAAATGGTCGGTTCTGTGTGTTAAGATGGTGTAACGATTACTGAATGCATTAAGGGAAGTAATTCCATTAATATGCAAATTTGTAAACCTGTTATTTGTCATTGCAGTAAAATGACAAGTATATATGCGCAATAAATCACCTTTGGTGATGAGCTAGTTTTTCATCGACGGGATTTGTGTGTGTGTCCGTGTGGATGCCAGTACATATGGTACTAAAACGTTACAAATGGTGGCAGCGGGTGGATGAAGTCAACTGCCGGACTGGAGTTGCCTTACCCATGCATTTCCTAGGCCAAATCTCGGGACGAGATTTCTCGGAGGGGAAAGTAATGTAACGATTACTGAATGCATAAAGGGAAGTAATTCCATTAATATGCAAATTTGTAAATCTGTCAATTGTCATTGGAGTAAAGTGACAGTATATAGGCACAATAAATCACCTTTGGTGATGAGCTAGCTTTTCACCGACGGGATTTGTGTGTGTCTGTCCGTGTGGATGCCAGTACATGGCACTAAAACGTTACAAATCACTCTGAAATGAAGTTTCCTCCGCAAAAAGATATACAATGTCATGTATCATATTTTATCTACATATATAAATACGAATGATTTTCTCTAAAAATTTATCGCGGATTTTAGTTTTTTTCTTCATTTGTATACGACGTATTATGAGAACACCTGCGGCGGGCGGTGGGCGGGCTGCTCGGAAGGTTGTTTGCTATCTAACATGAGCAGTTCTTATCCGGTGTCTACCCACCAACCTTGGTCAGAATGTTCACATCTCGGGCAAGTTCGATAATCAGCCGGATTGTCTCATTAGTTCTGGAGGTACGCCCCTTTAAAATTGCTTAAAATTGCCAGTATTGACAACGTCCGCTCTTTAACTTGAGCAGTTCTTATCCAATATCCACAAACTTGGTCAGGATGCTGATTTGCAATATATTTCGGCCAAGATCGATAACCAGTCGAATCATCCTAGTAGCTCTGGAGCTATGCCCCTCGAATAACTCAAAATTGCGAATGTTGACAGTTTCCGCTCTGTTACTTGAGCAGTTCTTTTGTCCAATGTTCACCTAACTTGGTAATAATATTTATGGGCATAATATCTCGCGCAAGTTTAATGGCCGGCAGCAAAAAGCACTTTCCTTCAACTTTTGGAAAGTTTTAGTATGTAAATGTGATTCTTTCTTCATTACGGGCGTATTTTGTGACAGTTTCACACTCCTGTTTGATTCTGTGAAAATTGACAAGCCTGTTTCACTAAGTAAATTGTGGTAAACAGTTGAGCCAAGTTCCTTCAGTATTTCTCGATGTTTGTCAAAGTTAGAGTTGCTTTTACCTCTCTCACGTGTGTTCCAATGGCCCTGTCGGACTGAATCTAGGGTCGTTATATTTTCAAGGTCAAAAGGCCAAGGTCGGATGAGCGAGTAAGTTCCATCATGACTGTCTTTGAAATAATATTGTCCATTCGTCACAAAATATTCTTTTGGTAAATCGTGAGATTATTATTAAAACCGTTTGGCGTTGGATGTGTATATATCCAACGTATTTTGGTACTATATTATTGTAAACTACCAAACTGCGTTGAGTGAAACGCATTTTGGTAGTGACTACCAAACCTGGACCGAATTTCGATAGCGACTACCAAAATGCGTTGCTACCATTTTGAGGTGCAATAAAGCACTGTGGAGATCATCGATTAGATGATATGAGATAAAATTCCCCAAGACCGTAACGTCCGTATATAGTTATTCTTTTTTGTCTTCATATACCGAGGTATTTTTTTCGATGTTTTTCGGTTTAAATTTATGTAGATCTAGATCTACTATCCGGAGACTTGTTGTCTGCAAGAACAGCACCCTCCTGAATCAGTCACAAATATTCCTAAATCGTATCAACTTGATTTAGGAATATCTTTTTCGTAATGAAAAGTGTATCTATATGCAACGAAAAAAACACACCTTTTTCTAAAAAAAAGTAAGGAAGTGTAAAGGATGTCAAGTTTCTGCGCGGAGTGCAAACAATACTAAAATCCTAATACCAGAGCGGGAACGCGGTGTATGACGTCACCGTCACACCGGCTGTCCGTAAATTTTGCAAAGTATGTTATTTGCAGTAACAGGTATGACGACACTAAATGTTAACTTTTCGAGCGAAGTTTCACTTTCTTATGCGTGGCGAATATATAAAAGATAAATTCCCTTTCTAGGCGGTGTCTTAATTCAAATAAAGGGCTGAAAATCCCAAGACGGTAACGTCCGTATATAGTTATTCGTTTTTGTTGTCTGCATATACCGAGGCAATTTTTAGATGTTTTTTCCGGTTCCGGTTTATGTATAGTCCGCGGACTGGATGTCTGCATGAGAAACAGGGCACCCCGAATCACTTACATAAATTCGTAAAACGTGCCAACAAGATTCTTTTGGCTACGACTAAAAACAAATTTGATGCGCCTGTGATATACTACAGACTCTGGTATGAGATCTAATCAGGATTCAAGCAGTATCAACAAAAATATCTTAAATTTTATATTTTGTAACCATGGTGATAGTAATCCTAATCTTTAGTCAGTATATTGTGCGTTTTATATTCTGAATGGGTGCGGACATGCAAAGAATTGCGCAATTTTGCCGCGCTCCAATTGATAATAGCTAATTACAATAAATCAAAGTACATAACTCCGCTGTCATTGAGTGGTCTGGGACGTAATACCCCATGTGCGCAACTTTACATTTCTGTAATGTTTCATGACCGAAGATGGAATAGTTTTTGCTGAGCATAAATATAGCTCTTTTTCAATAAATTAAGAGGCGCAACTCTGATTTCATTGAGTGGTCTGGGACGTAAAACCCAAGTTGCACAACTTAACATGCTGAAAAAATACTTTTGTAATGTTTCATACCTAAGGTGGAATAAACAAGGGTCATAACTCTGTTTTCCCTGGGCAGAGCCGGACGAAAAAACCCGGGTGCACAAATTTACATGCTGATGTATATTCCTCTAATGTTGCATGACTGTAGGTGGAATGTAAGCAAACTTTCTGGACATACTGACGTCCGTGTGGACGTACGGGCGGACGGACGGACAAAAAAGAGCAAATCTAAGTGTCTCAAAAAGATCTAAGTCTTTCTTAGGAGAGATACTAGTACTCATTCCATGTCAATTTAACTTCTCCCGAATGTGGATGCATAAAGGCACCGATTCAGCGTAATGTTAATTGTCTTCTAGCTTCACGCCTTATATTACCACCATCGCTAACATATTATTCTTTAGTCATGATCTTGAAGGTACGTGTACCGTAAGGGTTGGCAAGCATGTATGGCTTATGAATCTCATAGGTTTGAACCCATATCTGCCAGTCCTTTTAAATAAAGATAGGACAGAAAACTCACTAAGACCCTGTATTTATGAAGACATCGCTATGACACTATGATCATACACTGGCACAACTATATCTATATCTTTTTACTGACCGAACTGACAATTATCATCGCGTAGGATCGAAGTCGTGTCCCCTTGAATGAAAGTCCAGTGTGTTAAAGACTAGACCACTTTAGACAATGTTTATCAGTCCGGTGTATCTATAGTCATCTTAGTTTCATCATCGTGTCATCGCGCCATCGAGTTTTTGTCATCGTACTATCGTCCATCGCGGTTTAGCATTAGATATAGGTCACAATTGTCCAAACGGAAAAACACCTTAAAGATCTAAATATAAAATCACTTTATTTACGTCCGATACTTTTCCATACACAGGTTTATTTTTAGATTACACGCCACGCCTATGTCATATCGGTAAATATGTTACTTTGCACTTTACTGTTCGCATTATAGTTAACAATTTCGCTTTACTGTATGTTTTTAAATTGATGGCATTTTTTCATTATTAAATATTTTTCTAATCTTTTTTATTTTTTTTTTTTTTGCTTTTTCCAGCCAAAAGACTAAATTAAATGATCGCAGTAGTTTCAAGGTATTTACTTTTAAAACATAATAGCTATTTACGATCGCTCTGTATGAAATTTTCCCGGTAATGTTACTGCAAATTGGTCGTTTTTATGTAATTTTGCTTAATTTAATGTTAATATCTTAATGAAAATGCCCTGATATTCTAGCTATATTTGTCCCGTATCGATGCTGAAAGTTTGGAGCAAATCTTTTGAATAATAAAAGCTGTACACGCGTTTCCTGTGTACGGGACACCTAAATTTCGCGATATAATCTTTAGCTAAAATTTATCTGTTTACCTGTTGCATGCTTACAGTTGACTGTCGTCGTCTGCTTGTTTACTACACGTCATCCCTACTGGATTTACTACGTCTAGTTTATCCTATGTTGGCCTTTTACTTATACCTGTCACTTCGGTCTGCATGTTGTTTATGTCACCATATGTCCCTAACATTATTATATATACAAATGCTGGTCTAACTTTATTTAAAATAATATTTACTATCTGTGGTTACTTCTTGATTAATATTATTACATGTTAACATTGTGTAAAATTTAGTTAAAATTGTTAACACTAGCTAAAATTTTATCAAATCAGAGTCGGCCTTTGCCGAAAAACGAAAACACAAAGACTCTTATTTCTGATTTTATTGTGCCTAAAGTTTTAAAATTTTGATATAAAATTATATTTAAAACTAATGTAGTAAAAACAGGTGATCATCATTACCGAAATGTAAAGTGGATGCAAGGAAATGTCTCATAGTTTTAAAATTGTAGTCTAAAATTAGCCTTATACGTATGTTTTCTTTTCTTTTTTTTAAAAAAAATATTCTAGTTTAAAGATTTTAAGTGACAGTTACAGTAAAGGTCTTTAAGCTATTTATTATAAAACAGTATAAGATATACATGTACATGTATATATATACATTTATTACAAACTAAATAATATAAATTATTAAAATATTAAAAAAAATATAATTATAATAAAAATCTCTTTCGGACTTTTCTGGTTACGCTCTATTAATAATCAGCTCCTGTTACTATGTTTAATATGTGAATAGATAAGTAAACAAAAATTTAAGAGATAAGATTAATTGCAGATTTACACATCGTCATTAAAGTTAAAGCGATGTGAAGTTAATGCTTTATTTCTTAAGGCACCATCGAAACTTAATAACTGGCACATTATTTTTATGGAATACACGGGGATTGTTATTTCTATTTTTTTCATTAAAATTGAAAAGAGTTTGTGGCGTAAACAGCTTATTTATGATATTAAACTGTCGTTTCGAGTATATTGGAAGATTTTATTGCCGCTGAGGGCCGGGTTCGATTCCCAGTTTCAACCTTCCTGGACACCATTTTTATGAAATGAATTGATATAAGTGTATTGTTTTTATGCTTTATAAAAATGAAAAAGATATTTTGTCTGCCTTTGTCAGATTATGGAGAGATGATAGTCCTGAAGAATTTATACACCCCACCTTCCGCAAAAGAAATATATATTTAAATCATATCGTTTATCTATTAACATATTTTTATTTTTAATTTATTTTATTTTATTGAAAAATGAACTTGAACATATTCACAATTTCGTTTCGAAGTGTATATGTCGAATACTGAAAAACAATGTAAGTTATTTTTTAAAGAATTACACTAGAAATTTAACTGGAATCTCATTTAAAATTTAAAAGCCATATAGCATGTATAAGTACTTACTTAACACCGAAGCCGGCATTGAAGATAAGATCAAGCCTGCGCTAATTAGAGGACCCTTAGTTTTCATTATACAACATGATCACAATCACCGCATAGCACTTTGAACTTCTTTTGGACCGGATATTGGCCGCGTGTCATCCACAGGGCGCCTGTTCGAAATTAAACAGTTTTGCAAAATGCGAAACAAAGATTCGTTCGGGTTTTTTTTTTGTGTGTGTGTGTGTGTTTGCGTTTGTGTGTGTGTGTGTGTGTGTGTGTGTGTGCTTCATATACCTTTTCATTCGTTCTTTATATTTTTTCTGCGTGCTTATCTGTTCCCTTTATTCTCAACGGAATGAAATACAATTGTTTTAAATTTCTAGACGATACGCATTCAGACGATAGTAAAGACTCTGAATATTTGATGTGACTATAAGGCGGACAAAATTCTGCTGCTCCAACCCATATTTTTAGTTATTAGAAAAACACTAGATTTAGAAACTATTAACAAAATGGTAAAATAATGGTAAAATAATAATTTTAATGGAGAGGTGATTATCATTTTTGCAACAGACTGAAATTAAAATTATTAGAAACAATGACAGATCAGTAATAAATAGCAGGGAACAAATCATTTCTTGCTTTTTTCTGATTTCATAGGGGTTTTTTTTTTCTTTGTTTTTTTTTTCGCGGTTCAAACACATGTTACAGATTCTGTTTGTCTGGGGAAGTTATAAAGAATATAAACTATAGCCTTTAAACAAAAGGTTTAGAAAGTTGGAAATGCAAAAACTAAAAAAAAAAAATGGTTGCATAGCAACTGTTTTCTACACATATAAAGTCATTAAAACAACTCAATTTCCTTCTGTTTTGAACCAGTTTGAATGATGCACATACAGTGGCAAGTTACATCGACATAATATATAAAACTGGTTGTATCATTTCATTCATTCATTGTATCAATTCATTCAAACACTATTTCGAATACATAAATTTTGGTTGGAATTTCGGCCGTATCAAATATATTTCCTCCCTTGTATACCTCAAATTCTCCTAATTGTCGCCCGAAATTCCAAAATACAACGTGATGTCTAGCATCTGTCTGTGCTAATGATAGATCAGCTACAATTGTACTATATGAATAGTGAATTTAGGTTATTTAAATGATGAGTTTGATAATTATGATTTTTCTTCATTCAAATGCTTCAATACAGAAAACATGTAAATATATAAATTTAGTATTTTTTGAAAATAAGAAACGGCGAACTTCGGCGGAGTAAACGAAAACTAGTAATGTTTTAAATACAGCCGATATCATGTCTGTCTTTTCTTAGTGTAATATTTATGTTTGATTTTATGCTACATATTTTGATATTTTAATAGTGGCAAGCCGAGAAACGGATCACACATTTTGAAAATTTAGAGAAAATTTACAAAAGTTGAAATTTTCCGACAAATTCTTTATTATCAGTTTATTGGTTTACCGTGGGTCTATAATTAAAATCGACAAGTTTCATGTTCAATTCGCACTAACGCTTAGCTTCGGCGGGGGGTTTGACAATTTCTAACAATTGTTTTCTTCTTGAAACTGTTGAAACTCAAAAAACTCAAACGCCAATATATTCTTATTAGCGCGAATTTAGTGGGAATGAAGAGTTTCGGTACAATAATTATATATTATTTTGATTGATTCTGATAATACAACTTTTTAAAACTTAATCCAGTGTGGGGAATCACGTGACCCAAAATGGTACGGAACACGGAAATCAACATGGCGGATTTCTGACTTTTTTACCAATTTTCAAAGGTTAGTAAAAACTACAGCATCTAATTCGCTCGTGTTATAGCGCAGTCTATGCGCAATTTAATGCTCTTTCCAGCGATGTATGTCTCTTGTCTACGTTCTCTCTAGTTTCTGAGTTAACTTCGAGGTTTTGACCGAACCGAGGATAATTTTCTGTAAAAACGCAATGGTACGATACACGTAATTACTCTTTGCACACAAAAATCTATGTAATATGCAGTTTTTCGTACTTGTTTCAATCTGTAACTGTTAGATCTTTATCATATAGTAACCATGCACAGTGTTTCTTTATGATTTTTCGTGAATTCTTGTAAAAGATCGACAAAGTATTGAAATGGTACGCGACACGTGCTATGATATGCAACACGTATTAACTGTTGGCAGTCTAATACGCAACATGTGCATGTGTCACCAACGGCGATTTAACTTCAAAATTGAGTCATAATTAATTTATTAACGATATCAAACGTGGTTTTCAGTTTTTAAAATCGTTCGGAAGCACTGCAATCTTTATCTATGTTTAAACAGGTCAGCCGCTAAGACTTTCATGTTTCAAAATTACATAAAAATATATTAATCTGATTTCAAAAATGACGCAGTTGTTTGTTTTCTAATCTTGTATACTTTTCTTCTACAGAATGGCAAACCTAAGAAGAAACGGAGTCTGACACTTGGGAAAAAAAGTGGATAAAGAAGCAAAACAAGAATATCAATATTAAACTAACTTTCCAATTGCCGCAGTGCGCCAGGAAATCACCAGCGAGAAAACCAACAAAAAGACTGCTTACGCCATCTGAATCCCCTCTACAACTTATATCCAGCAAACTGAAGTATTAAGTCATTTAGGTCACCTGTCGCTTCCAAAAAACAAACATACAATAACTCTCGATTAAAGTTAAAGTCTTAAAGAACACTTGTTTGACCTGTAGAGGAAAACAGTGATATATACAGACGATGTAGAGCACTTCTTAAACACTGGATTGCAAGTGTGAAGAGCTGCATAATACAGACAATGTAAGATAAAAAAAATTCCACTGAAGAGTATATCATTTTTTTGTGGATGGAGGTTGTTTGTTAGTTTGGGTGCACTAATACAACACAAATGAGATACTCGAACAAAACTAAGATGTTTTGGAAACCCTGCTGGAGAATGTTTGGGGGACGGTTTATTCGTTTTATGAGCGGATACAAAAATAGGGAAGAGATTGGGAATGTCAGATCCAGGGCTGACATCACCCTAATAATCTTTGATAAACATTGCCGTACCAGATTTGCTAGTGTTTATACCATTAAGTTACAAATAAGTTTTACAAAGCTGACTTTTTTAATGAAAATTAAGTCACGTATCGTACTAAAATCATCTAAAATTTGAACTAATTATTGAACTCTAAATAAATGTTACTATATACCTTTCTTACGCATTTGTAGTCATTAGTTTCGATAGTTTCTTCATGGAAACATTTAACAGAAAACGTTTTATTTTGCAGTATCATTGAAAAAAAATACTACACTACATTTTGTATATGGGGTCTGGTAAACCTACCCCCCCCCCCCCCCTCCTTGGCCAGGCCAACATTATCTGCTACCCCCTGTTAAGTATCTTTTAACGTTATGGTACATCCCGAGACATAAAACAATCATACAAAATAAATTAGTCTTCATCGGATCACGTTTTGAAAAATTCACCCACCACACCATGTTTGCGAACTGGGTGAGCTTTTATATTATGTACGACTGTTCTATGTCTCGGGATGTACAATACTGTATATGGGCGTAGCTAATATGGTGGTCTGGCCAAGCGGGCATGTTTTTCAGACCCCATGTGTCTGTGTGATATTTTTGGAGCGGAAAATCGTCTTGGTATATCTGTAATTGTTTCATAATACTCTACTCGCGATTTTATGGATTTTGTGTTACTATGTTTATAGTTGGCATTTTTATATGACGGTATCAGCATTTTGACGTTGTTTCTAGTTTCAGTTTTGTATATTCGTATATATATATATATATATATGTGTGTGTGTGTGTGTGTATACTTGCAATTTGCTGAAGTATTATTTATGTGTGAGTAAAGTGTGATTTAACAAGGAGTTCAAGTTAAATAAGCATTTTATATTTACGTACAAAGATGAACAATTAATAAATAATTATAATAATTCAATCTGATTTTGTTTTTTGGTGGCTATATTGTCATTGAAACAGTATTCCAGATACTTAGAAGCGAAGAAAGAGGCTTTGGAAGAACCATACAAGATCCAAACTACCTAGTTCTCTCATATAAGAAGCTGTTATTAGTTAGTCTCTAACGTAAACCCTCTATCTTTTCAATTTCACAGTGATTAGAAACTTGAGTAACAGTTCGGTACTTCTTTATTGCAATTAAAACATAATTAAACACAATTATGTCACAAAAACATGTGCAAAGAAAAAAACATATCATTTTTTTTAATTGACAAAAAAAGCTATCAAAGCTCATTTTCATTATCTATACAGAATTTATACAGCAAGCTTCCAACAATAAATTAAAACAAATCAAAGAAGAACACTGTCATTAGAAATTTCTTTTTTCAATGTCATCGAGTCTTTCTATTCCCATTGAGTATGCCAATTTATATCACATAATGTCCTTTTGCATAAAATTTAGCCCCATGATTGTACTCACAGTTTTCACATCGTTACTGAATATATCAATTTTTCCCTAATGTTTACTATTAAAAACATCGGTTCTTTCTTCAGTCAGTATCTATTTCACTTCCCGCAATTGTATTAAATTCCTCGTCTCATTTAGTGTAGATTTATATCACATTCGTTTTCACATTAAGTACTCAAATATTTTTTCTTTTCTCCAATTGTATTTATATCATCCTCCTTTTATTTTCGGTACTGATATCGTAACTATTTCTTTTCCCGTTCATATGCACTTCTCAGTCCAGTCCCATCCTCTTCATCGGTAGCATTTTAGATTCATTCGTCCTAGCCTTCTCCCACCTTATACACAGAGCTTCTTTCTGAACTGCGTTCCTTGATGTACTAACAGTACCCTGTTTTCTTCTCACAGGAAGTCTCTTTCTGCTTGCAGTATCGAACATGTGATTTCTTCACATTTCTTCACACAGTAATTCAGTGTTTAAGAAGCGTTCTACATTCGTCTCTGGTATCACTGTGTTCCTCTACATGTCCAGAAAGTGATCTTGAAGACTTTCATCGGGAGTTATTGTAAACTGTTGTTTTTTTGGTCTTTTTTGGAAACGTCAGGTGACCAAGTTCACTTTATTTTTAATTTGCTGGAGATATGTTGTACATAGGGGATTTAGATGGCGTAAGCAGCTTTTTCGCTTGTGATTTCTTGACGGATTGCGGCAGTTGGAAAGTTACTTTGATATTGATATTCTTGTTTTGCTTCTGTATCCACTTTTTTTCCCAAGTGTCAGACCCGGTTTCTTCTTAGGTTTGGCGATTTCTGTAAAAGAAAAGTATACAAGGTTAGAAAACTGCGCCATTCTGAAATAAAATAAATATTTTAAGTAATTTTGAAACATGAAAGTCTTGAGCGTGCTGACCTGTTTAAACATAAATAATGATTGCAGTGCTTCCGAACGATCTTAAAAAGTGAAAACCACGTTTGAAATAGTTAATAAATTAATTATGACTCAATTTTGAAGTTAAATCGCCGTTGGTGACACATGCACGTGTTGCGTATTAGACTGCCAACAGTTAGTACGTGTTGCGTATCATAGCAAGTGTCGCGTACCATTTCAATAGTTTGTCAATTTTTGCAAGAATTCGCGAAAAATCGTAAACAAACACTGCGCATAGTTACTGCATGATAAAGATCTAACAGTTACAGAATGAAACAAGTACGAAAAACTGCATATTACATAGATTTTTATGAGCAAAGAGTAATTACGTGTATCGTACCATTGTGTTTTTAAAGAAATTATCCTCGCTTCGGTCAAAACCTCGAAGGTAACTCAGAAACTAGAGAGAACGTAGACAAGACACATACATCGCTGGAAAGAGCAATAAAATGCGCATAGGATGCGCTATAATACGAGCGAAATAGACGCTGTAGTTTTTACTAACCTTTGAAAATTGGTAAAAAAGTCAGAAATCCGCCATGTTGACTTCCATGTTCCGTACCATTTTGGGTCACGTGATTCCCCACACTGTTAATCTCACAAAGCAATGCGGCATTCTTCGAACGTAAATACAGCTTACGCGCACATGACTTTCAGTGAAAACTAGAGAATGCACAAATTGCTTAGAAAGAATATTGCCAATACTGTGTACATAAAGAAAGAAATGACATGGATGCGACAGAAGCACCGCTCTCTGATTTGATTTTTTTTGTATAATATATGTTATATAAATGTCATGCTTTATAACAACATTAATTGAAAATCATTTATTTTCTTCAATTAAAACATTTATTCAGCATCTGCGTGCCTCGGGGCAATACATTTTTTTTAAGAAATGTAACGAACGATCTCGGAGATACGACAGAGATAGATCACAGAATATTGGCAAGAGCCCATCGCAAATGTACACTCGTTTACTTTTCTTTTTGTTGTTTCCATGCTCTATTTGTCTGTCGGTGTTTTTAGTTAAATATGAAGGCGATAATTGAAAACTGCAAGAATGCAATGTACAAGTTTTCAGCAAAATGTTGAGTGAGTTGCGTCCTTATGAAAGCATGTCGTTATATCATTTATGTATATTCAATTTAATATGGACAGCTAAAAACGAGAAGTACTACACATTGTCAACAAATCAATAAACGAGCATATTTTTGAGGATTTCAGGAGTTCTGATATCATATTACTTTTTAGCTCGGCTCTTATTTTATTCAAAAATGAGTTGTCGAATTTGGTAATATTTGAAGATTATTAATCCGAAAATTATCTTAAATGAATAAGAAATAGTGTGTTGTCCTTAAATCTTTATATCCACTACCTGAGGATGTTCATTATTGCTATAAATTTATCAATTTTTGAAGTAGCTGGAGTATCATTTCTCTCCGGTATTGATATTTCATAGATCTAAGCGGTGTCTATTCACGTATAACATGATCGTGTCACATGATGTTACAAAAGTATTATACAAAGTCGTCTGTAATACCAGGAAATCACGCTCTCGTTTGGATCTCACGAGATAAAGGCTGGCGGTGCTGTGCGAACTTACTGATTTGTAAAGTATATCATAATTCTTTATCTTGTATTCTACGCGTTAGAATAAATTTAAAATGCTTGAGAAGGCCATTAGTAATTCGAAACACCGTATCAGTATTACATATGTATTAAACTAGTATATATATCAAATTGTCACTTATATTTCTGTATAGGAAAGCGTACGCATTTTAAGATATTTGAATAATGTACTATTTTATCATGTTGCACGTATGAAAAAAAAATATAAACTATTCGACTTTAATTATCTTATTTAATTAGGACGAAGTGCAGCAAGCTAAAACATTTTTTTTCAGCTAAGCAACTGTATCACCATGAATATTGGATGCATTCTTTTTTCTCCGTAACAAATTTTAAGTCCATTTATCCTCTGTTTGAAAGAGTTTATTAGAAACGGTGTAAATAGCGCAATATAATGTTTAAAATGTTCGAGCCTTGTACCGGGTCTAAAATTGCATTTTCATTTTCTTTGTTTCGAATAAATAAGTTTTGAAAGCTATGGTTCGAGAATGTATGACTGCAATCAAGGACGTTAATATATACGTCAATTTTTGTCTTTGCGATTTTGTTATATCCCACAAAGTAATAAAAAAGTATCGTTCTAAAAACCAAACCAATTCCTTTATTAAGCTTTTAACATAGCCATGAATATTATTGTTTTGGGTTTTGAAATCAATCCAGGCACCGACCTGTTTTGGAACAAGTCTGGGTCTTGGCTGGAGTATTTTATTGTTTTTGCAATGTTTTAATTGTTGTATCCCTCTGAATTGTGTCTAAATTGCCAAAATAACGAAACGCCTGAGAAAAACTGCCACTAACCACTAACCTTATCTATACTCTTAAGCTTTATTTTATTAATATTAGACTTTAAAAACTTTAAAACTTTCAAAACACCTTTGAAAAAACTATTTATATACGTCCGATTGTTGTCAGTACACAGGTTATTTATAGATTACACGCCACGCCTACTGCATAATTGTGTCATATCGATAAATTTATATGCTTACTCTATATGCGCTAAATATTCAATGTATTTGAACGATACTGTTTTACTCTATGTTTTTAAATTGCTGTCACTTTGTCATTTTTTAAGGTTATCCGGTCTGGTTTTTGCACTTTCTAGTCTAAAGTCTATATTTAATGATAAGTTTGGTATTATTGACTTTATTCCCTATACAAGTTAAAGCATACCAAAAGTTCCTTCTTGGGCACATCTATATAAATATAAAATGACCATCTTGTAAAATTTTGGTTGCAATGTCTATTTTATACTGCCAAAAAATATCAGGTAAGTATTTACGCTAGTTATTTAACATAAATTGTTAAATCCAACAACAAATTAAATCTGTTAAGCCCTCTACAGACAGGTTTTTGTTGTACAACACTAATTATCTCAAAGATGTACAATTTTGAAATTGTACATTTTTCACATACAGACAGTATTCCATTCCAATATAAATCACAGAGATTTACCTAGTAAACATAGTGCATGAGGTACTGAAAAGAATGTAACCATTGATAATAAAAAATGATATTCACCTTTTTATGTCCCATGAATTTGATTAGCATGACTCAATTACATAAGCCACGCCAAGAGAAAACCAACATTGTGGCTTTGCGACCAGCATGGATGCAGACCAGTCTGTGCATCTTCGCAGTCTGGTCAGGATCAATGATGTTTGATTTCAAAGTCTATTGCAATTAGAGAAACCGTTAGCCAACAGCATGGACCAGACTGCGCGGATGCTGGTCGGAAACGCACTATGTTGGTATTCTCATGGAGTGGCTCAAATCATTTAACTTTTCAGTGTCATCTGTTTTCCATTATGCATTAGAAGTCATTTTATATTCAGATTTGTCTTTATTGTTTGGGCAATTGTTTCTGGAATTTCATTCACTTGCCTCTTATCAACTAATTATTTACTAATTTGTTGCTTGTCAACGTGAGTGGTACGTAAGGCAAAACTTACGAAATAGAACACGTCCTAATCTGTAAGTCAAGACTTAAGATTTAAGCTTTACGAAATTAAGGAATAACATCATACACACGATAATATTCGGATGTACATCTTGAATTTAATTGGTGTTGTACAACAAAAACCTACCGGCTGTACATCTTGAATTTAATTGGTGTTGTACAACAAAAACCTACCGTCTGTAGAGCGCTTTACCTCGTTCAGTAGATTAAATACGGCAATGAGACATTGACCTGGTATTGGATGTGTGAATTTGTTACACATAATTATAGAGGGTCGCAATGGGGCTTGTTTTCATATATTAATCATGCATTTGCATGTAACGATAATATTTGGTTGTTTACATTTAAATTTGCTGATATATGTCTATCTGGTGAATGTACATATGTTATATTCAGGAGGAAAAAAAAGAATCAATTAATCATCCTCGGGTTTAGTATTGTGTAACCCATGGAGTGCCCTCAATTGAGAAAGAATAGTTTAACGTCAGAGGTTATTTCTAAGGTCACTGTGTTTAATTGGCCAGCTTGTAATTACAACAGCTTTCGTCATCAGTAGCTCAGTCAAGTGTGACTTATTGAATTAAGATATTCTTTCTCAAGAGAAGGAATAATAAAAGGGTTATTTACTATCTCGCTGTATGAACTTTTACAGTTGGTTTTATCAAAAGTCGACCGTTTCTATGTGATTTTGCTTATTTTTAATTATATTATCTTACCAAAAATGCACTAGTATTCTAGCTATATATGTTTTATAGCGATACTGAAAATTTGGAGCAAAACTATGGATTGATAAATGTTTTACACGCGACTCCTGTGTACCCGACGTCTAAATTACGCGTGAGAATTTTACCTAAAATTTACCTGTTTACCTTTTGTTTGTTTACCATTGTCTGTCGCCGTCTTATGTTTACTGATCATCATCACTACTGGCTATTCCTATGGTGGCGTCTTTCTTGTACCTGTTTTCTCGGACTGGGCGTTGTTTATGCCACCATAGGTCCCTACTACATATATACATTGCTGACCTAACTTTAATTAAACAGAATACATGTATTTGATATTTCCTTTATCATGATTTTATTATCTTTGTTCTTATACTGTTAACCATGAATTAAACTTGTTTTAAATTTTGTTAAGATTGGTAAAATTTGATAAAAGTTTGATAATATTGGTAAAATGAGAATCGGCCTTTGCCGAAAAACGAAAACACAAAGACTTTTGTTTTTGATTTTTATTATGCCAAAAGGGTTTAAAATTTACTTTAAAATTATATAAAAACTAATTGGATAAAATCAGGTGACTATCCTTTCCGAAAATGTAAAGGATGTGCAAGGATATGCCCCCTGGTTTTTATAAATTACAGTCTAAAAGTAGCCTTAATATGACTTAAAATTATGTATATGTTTAAAGTTAGATTTTTTAAAAGTTTTTAAATAGTAATAAAGTTTTAGGCCTTTTTATTATGTAATATAAAACATTATAAATAAACCTTGTATATGTACATTTAACTGAACTAAATTTATAATGTAAAATAATAAAAATTATAATAATTAAACCTCTTTCGGGCTTTTCTTTAGTATGTTTCACAGTCAGCTCCTGATACTATATTTTTTTTAAATTGCTATTCACAGTTGCGACCATACCAACTTTATTGGGTGCGCCTTTCACCCTGAGGATATATCGCTTGTATTGACCGCACAAGTGCCGTTAAGCCTTACATGGTACCCCCAGACGGGCTGCATATACAAGCTCAACCCCCCTGATTATTGACACCATCTCTTTTTAATGTAGTTTAAGATTTTATTATGTTTATACACGTTTCCCCTAATATTATATTATCTCTACTGACCGCACTAGTGCCGATAAGCCTTACATGGTACCCCCAGACGTGGTGCATATAGAGATTCAAACCCCCTGGTACTTTGTGATGTTAAATTAAGGCCACTAAAACGTTAAGAAAAGACTCATTTTATAGGATGCTTTCCAGGTCCGGTTTCAGAAAAATTAAGGGCGCCAGCATATCATCGGCGGGATATGAAAGGGTACCCCAAGGGCCAACTCCCTCCTGAATTTATTTGAAATTAAGTATAAAATGGTTGCTTCTTTTGCATTTGGATTTCAATTTCAAATGCAACCCTAATGATTATATTTATCCCACCACCCCCGACCCACCCAAACGACTGGGGTAGGGGGAGGACATGAGCCTTCTGGGACCGGTGTCGCGTGAATATCACACGCGTGGTAATATGACCACGCGTGTGATAATTACGCCGCGGCGTGAGAATCGCACGGTTCCGGGTATAGCCGTGATAATCGCACGGGCGGTCTTAGCTTTAGATATATATACAGTATGATACATAAAATTATTCAGGAATGATTTCTGCATCAATGGGTATAAAATACTTGGGTGTTCAGGCGCGTATCAATTCGGGGTTGTGCATCAAAGCCACATACTTTGAAAAAAAAAATGGGAATTTTTTTTTCATAAATATAATTAAGTCTTTCTTTTTTAGAATTGTTTCAATATTTTATCTGAATTGGACTGATATATAATATGAGGAATCCAGGGGGGGCAATGATGGGGAAAACACGTGCGTGCATATTAAAATATAATAATATTTTGGTAAAACTTTTATTTAAGGGAAACAATTATACTCTGTATAAGCGGACTATTTATGTGCGTGGAAACATAATTATAGCATTGCATGCTCTCCTTTTTGAAAGAAATAAAGAAATCTATCTATCTTCGAATTCAATTATAAATATGTTTGTGTACTGCAATAAAACGAAATGTTTTATGATGAGCTAATAGGTCTTTATAGAAACCAGGGGCGGATTATGATTGACGCCTTTTTGATAGAGAAATATGACGTACAGCGTATGTTAAAATCATACGGGTGTTGTTAGTTTTGGACATATATACAAAAACCACGTACAAGGTTATCAGGAATGATATTTAATATGCAGGTGCGTAGCAACTCGGTGTGTGCATCAAAGCAACATAGTTTTAAGAAAAAGGAAAGTGTTTTTTTTTTCATAAACAAAATGTTTCAGACCTTTTTAGAATAGTTTTAATACGTGAATACGTGTCCGTACATTTATTTTTAAACCGAATATTATGAACTGATACAATCTTTAATAATCCAGGGGCGGCTAGTAACTGATACGAACTTTAAAAAATCCAGGGGCGGCTAGTGAGGAGTATACTAGGATAAATGATTGTAGGTATATATGATATACCTATATAATGCAAAAAGGATTCAGAAAGACTTCTGCATCTATTTTTAAAACTTTATTTTCTGATGCGTGGCTTGAGGCCATCACAAGGGTGCACACTAAAATGTAATAACATTTTGATTAAAATATATTTATTTCTATTTAAAGAAAATAATTATTCTGTATTGGCAACACAGCATCCTGTGGAATTAATTTCGAAGTGATTTTTCCGTAAAGTGCATTAAAATCAAGTTGATTCATTAAAATAAACAGGGCAGGGCAGTTACTTAGCCTTTTTGTGGTTCAGCGTGTGGCCGTTAAAATCGAACGGACGTTGTTAGTCTAAGCTGGAACAATTGATACGTATTACACCTTCCTGGTTTAAGACATATATAAAATACGAGTACGATGTATTAATTTTTCCAAGAATAATTCCAGCATTTAACGGCGTATTTTTTTTTAATATTCAGGTGTGAAGAAACTCGGTTGTGGGCACCAAAGCAAACATATTTTAAAAAAATGGAAAATTAATAAAGTATTTCATATTAAAATTTGTTTAAAAGGTTCCCGTATAGTACTCGGCGGCGTTAGAATCACACGGTTTCGGGTATAGCCGTGATAATCGCACGGGCGGTTTGAGTTGTACACATATTTTCCAAAATGATACATAAAATTGTTCAGGAATGATTTCTGCATCAACGGGTATAAAATATTGTCTATTCAATTCGGAGGTGAGCATCAAAGCCACATACCTTGAAAAAAAGAGTTTTTTTTTCAGGAAAATATGTGCCTTTCTTTTTAAAATAGTTATTCAAGATATTTTATCTAAATTGGACTGAAATGCTTAACCACGAGCTGATAAACTATTTAAAAAATCCAGGGCATTTTTTGCGGGGTATTTATTTATTTATTATTCGGTGCGTAGCAACTCTAAAGTGAGCATCAAAGCAACATATTTTGAAAAAAAAAATGGGAAAAGTAATAAAGTATTTCATATTAAAAGTTGCCTTAAGGTTTCCGTATCTTGCAATAACTACGCGGCGGCGTGAGAATCACACGGTTTCGGGTATAGCCGTGATAATCGCACGGGTGGTCTTAGTTTTAGACATATATACCATTATGATAAATAATATTATTCAGGAATGATTTCTGCATAAACGGGTATAAATAATTGGGTATTCAGGCGCGTATCAAATCGGGCGTGTGCATCAAAGCCACATCCTTTGGAAAAAAAATGGCGTGAGAATCACACGGTTTCGGGTAGAGCCGTGATAATCGCACGGGCGGTCTTAGTATTAGACATATATACCATTATGATATATAAAATCATTCAGGAATGATTTCTGCATTAATGGGTATAAATAATTGGGTATTCAGGCGCGTATCAAATCGGGCGTGCATCAAAGCCACATCCTTTAAAAAAAAACGGCGTGAGAATCACACGGTTTCGGGTAGAGCCGTGATAATCGCACGGGCTGTCTTAGTATTAGACATATATACTTTGAAAACGAGATGCCCAAGGGCAACATGTCGAGCCTGCCGGCTATCAAAAGGACTGGGAGTTGCACACGAAACTCCGTCTCACTGAGACAAACATTTGTGCCAAATAAAACAGTTGTGTCAGGTAATTTTATAATCCCACATTCAATGACAAAGTTATTGTCCGAACAAGGTCAATTATAGCCATATCTGACCTTTAAACTCAAAGTGTGACCTTAACCTTTGAGATATTGACACAGGCGTTGCGCGCGATACGCCGTCTCATGGTGGTGAAGAAGTGTGCCAAATTATTGTAAAATCCTACATTCAATGACAAGGTCAATTATAGCAATATTTGACCATTAAACTCCAAGTGTGACATTGACCATTAAGATATTGACGCCGGTGTTGCATGCGACACACCCATCTCACGATGGTGAACAATTGTGCCAGGTCATTTTATAATCCCATATTCAATGACGAAGTTATTGTCCAGACAAAGTCAATAATAGCCGTATTTGACCTTTAAACTCAGTGTGACCTTGACCGTAAGATGTCTACTCGGGTGTTGCGCGCGACACGCCGTCTAATGATTGGTGAACAATTGTGATAAGTTATTTTAAAATCCCACAATCAATCAATGACAAACTTATGGTCAGGACAACGAAATACGGACGGACACCGAACAACCATTTGGACAACGGGCTCTACAAAAAACGGCGTGAGAATCACACGGTTTCGGGTATAGCTGTGATAATCGCACGGGCGGTCTTAGCTTTTAGACTTATATACCAATATGATATATAAAATTATTCAGGAATGATTTCTGCACCAACGGGTATAAATAATTGGGTATTCAGGCGCGTATCAAATCGGGCGTGTGCATCAAAGCCACATACCTTGAACCAATGTGATTTTTTTATAAAAATAATTGTCTTTCTTTTTTTTTTTTTTGGATTTAACGTCGCACCGACACATGATAGGTCATATTGCGTCTTTCCAGCTTTAATGGTGGAAGAAGACCCAGGGTGCCCCTCTGTGCATTATGTCATCACGGGCGGGCACCTGGGTAGAACCACAGACCTTCCGTAAGCCAGCTGGATGGCTTCCTCACATGAAGAATTCAACGCCCCGAGTGAGGCTCGAACCCACATCGATAAGGGGCAATTGATTTGAAGGCAGCGACCTTAACCACTCGGCCACGGACGCCCCAATCTTTCTTTTTAGAATAGTTTCATTTTTTTCTATATATTTTATTTAAATTGGACTTATATAACCAATCTCTCTATCAACTTAATGATCCTAGGCGCAAGAGTTTTTGAGTTATCCGGAAACCGACTGCATACCGACCGACTGACAAACATCTGCAAAACAATATACACCTCCTTCTCCGAAGTGGGGCATAAAAATGTCAATGTGCATGTCAGAATGAAAACAATCGAGGCCTTCTTTTGATTCATTTTCTAACTTACCAAGGTTAATCGTCCTGATGCTTCAGTATTTAACCACCCGGACTAACGTATTGATTACTAATAAACAAGGAAATAAAGCTCTATATATTCTGCGATAAACAACGGTTGACGCACGGACTGGTAAGAGACCATTATGACATCAATTATGACGTCAGATTACAGCATGACGTCCGATATATTACCCCTCGGGTAAATGAAGTCTAACATAATAATTATTTAAGTAGGTCAATCAAAAAATATGAGCCTTGCCATGAGAAAACCAACATAGTTGGGTTTGCGACCAGCATGGATCCGGAACAGCCTGCACATTCGCACATTCTGGTCAGGATCTATGCTGTTCGCTTTTAAAGCCTATTGGAATTGGAGAAACTGTTAGCGAACAGCATGGATCCTGACAAGACTGCGCGGATGCACAGTCTGGTCCGGATCCATGCTAGTCGCAAACCCACTATGTTGATTTTCTCATGGCGAGGATCAATTATAGTTATCAGGTATGAAACTCTAAGACTCTTTAAAAATATTTTTCAAGAAGTGTTTAACAAACTGGATGGGTTTAAACTGGATGGGAGTTAAATGGAAAATCATATTAAAGAAACGATCTTTTATGAAACTTTCAACATTTATTTTATGTTTTACAATCATAGGATCTAAACACCAACTAATGACTCCAATGGCTGATGAAGATATTGCATAATAACTAAGTCTGTTTTAAAATATTAAGTAATATGAGAGATAAAGATAAAGTGTATCAAAACACTATACAAGTACATTTTAAGCAAAAAAGGGCATAATTTATTAAATTTTGGTGCAAGAGTTATGCATCTTGTGTCATATGATGTTGGTGATGATATTGAACAACTATTTTAAGTTATATTATTGTAATGGTAAGACTTAGTGTTGAAAGATTCAAAGCTATATGTCAAAATGTGGACATGTACAAAAACTGAACCAATGTCAAAGTCCAAAAGGGACATAATTCAACCAAAATACTCTATAGTGTTATTAACTCTTGCCTATAGAGACTATTATTATAAACAAGTGACAAAAGATTCAAAGGGCCATAGCTCAGTCGAATCCTTGATGGAGTTATGTACACTTGCCTAAAACATGGTATAATGATGATACATTACTGTTGTAAGTTTCAATACTTTCAAAAGGTCCTTTTAAAATATGGACTGGTAAGAAAAACTTAAAACTGGTGTAATGCCAATGCCGATGCCATGGTGAGTATGATAGGTTTCCTTATTTTTCAATTAATCTAACTTTAAACTGAAAACCTCCTAGAAACTGTGATTCTATGAAGTGCACACTTGAAGATAATCTGCTGAATATAATCATCATATATGAAAGTCCTCCTTAAATCAAATTTCACAAATTGAATAACAAATTCATCTTCTTTGACCATGTATAAAGGCCTGGCATATGGTATGAACTCCACTGGACAGCATGATGTGCCAAGAAAGTAACTTTAAAAGCTGATGGCTGACCTAAAATAGATAGAAAAATTATAATGATGTCTCTTAATTAAGTTAATTGCAGTATCAAATGACAAATATATTGCATACTGAAATAGCTAAATTTGGTTTTATCCAAAACATTTTCCTTTCAAAATCATTCTTTTTAACCAGTCTGCTTTTTGCTTAATATGCTACTTTATATGAAGGTCACACTGGCATTCAACATTTTAATGTAGCAAAAAAAAAAACAACAGCAAAAAAAACCAACAAGAAAACAAAACAAAACAAAAACAAGAAAACAACAATCAGAAAAAAAAAAAACAAGAAAACACATGATAAATTATGATAGTATTCTAAAGTTCTTGTGCTCAATTCGTTTAAGTCAAAATTTCAACCAAGAGTTACCTACCTTGGTTTACGGTAGGTTTGATGACAAGATCTTATATAAATGCTCATTTTCTACCAAATTCTGATCAAGCTACCTATCTGGACAATTTTAGCCTACATTTTCTATAGGTCAACTAGCATAAATCTATTCCCTATATATTTATAATCCCCACTAAACAGGATCCTGTCCAAACCAATTTGATAAGGATTCATAAAACACCTTGACATGTAGTCCATGTCAGAGGATCATAAATTTTAGAGATATGTACATACATAATTGGTTATTTCCAGTTTTTTGCATTTTATTAATTGAAATGCAGCTGTTTCAGAATATACACACTTTTTAGTTGATGATATACTAATTGTAATTTCTCAGTCATGTTGAGTAATGTCCCAACCAATTAAAATTTAACTCTTACAGCAACGCAATTCTCATCCTTTTAGAAAAACTTTACAAGTATCTAACAAAAATAATTAAAATGTATTTAAAACACAATAAGAGAAGTGGCAAGTACTTTTTATTCATTATTATGATTAATCTAAGTAACAAATAAAACCAGTAAAATTATCACTGCTGGATTTTATTAGAAATTAATGAAGTGCTCCATTGCGTTTTAATTAATACATTGTAATAAAACTAATTCATCATAAAATGAAAGTACTATTGTATCTTATCACTATTAAGCCCTAATTTAATCAAGTGTTCTAAACTGTTGTAAAGGTAAGAAGTGATTGCTGTAGATGAAAATTGTCACATGCAATCTGTGTACTGAACAGTAGCTTTATAGTAGCTGATTATGATAAAACATGAAGCTAGTCTATCAATAGTCTAGCCTTGTAAATTGGCCCTTACTGCATGCATTGCAGAGATAATTATCATTATGGATAATGTAATCGAATTTCTAAATAAAAAGTGGGGCATCACTCTGAAATATTGCTGACAGTGTCCCTTGTCAACATGTGCATACAGTATCTTTTGAAAGCTAAAATATATTTAACTTAGAAATAACTTGAACCAATGCTTACGCCAGGTTGAGTAGTCCAGCTAAACATTGTGTATGATGGATAATCCACCTATGCAGTTCACAGCTCCATTAAGATGAGTTTAAAAAGGCAAAACAAAATATTGATTTAAACATTACAAATATCACTGACCTTGAAAAGTTCTCTATCCAATAAGATAGTACTTCCACTGATGCAAGTGTTAAATGAAGTTCTTCTATTTCATTGTCTTAACTGGAAGTATATTAATTTTTTAGATTATCTTTTAAGAAAAATCTATAGTGCAAAGATGATCTAAAGCACGGGGTAAAAAAAACAATAACATGTTATAAAAGCAAATAAAGGACTCAGTTTCTACATACACTGTACCTACATTTTGGTAAGTATTCCAAGTTCAAAGACAAAGGTTTCAATATTCATAAAAGATCTCCAGATTTCCTTACAAGAGAAATTTTGCATTATCAAAAATATTTTATGTCAACTGTCACCATACATACATAATATAATGAAAACACTTTAACTGCTTTACAAACTTTAAGCATTTTACTCTCTAAATCTTAACATTAGAATGATTTTTAAGTCTAAGAACTTTGATAAATATGAGAAAAGTTGTTTTCGCAAATCCTATTGCCATACTTTTCCTTTTAACATACCGGTATCTGTAAAACTGACATTACAAATTATCATGTCTATATAATGCACTAATGGCATGTTTGCCAGTAAACACACTGATATCTGTAGACTAGCTCCTAGATTATAATATATTTAAAAAAAATATTTCTAAAATGTGAATATAGCTAGTCTACATCTGTGATTACATAAAAGTAATTTCTCCAAAATAAAATCACTAAATTAGAGTGGCATCTGACACTATTACATCAAAGTACGAAAAATGACAAAGGTTGAATTTTTTTTTACTAATTCTTAATTATCAGTCTAGTGGCTAGTCTATGAGATTTGTAACTTATATAGTATAACTTACAAATACTTTTATAAAGAACCATTCACCATGTTCATATAGATCTGTAAGAATGTCCATCCTTATCTAAATCATTGAACTGTGGTGATAGCCTCCTCCAGCTGCAAATATTGGTTAATCTTTCCCCATTAAATTAAAGATGGTCATCATGATCAACCATGACTTTGAAGTACCAATACTGAAATATGCATTTATATGTGTTTGATAATATAGGTTTGTTACAGTGGAGGGATCAGCTATGAGAAAATATCTGAAATGCAAACAACAATTTATTTTTATGAAAAAAAAAGTCACCACTTGGAATATACTATTTTCTAGTTAATATTAATTTAACTCAATATCAATAAATGAGAAAGTATCAATGGTCATTTTCTTAGTTATATAAAGTTTCACCGTAGATAGCATAATGTATAATGATGAAAGATTTTTTTTAGTTAGCATTAATTTTGTAGTAACTGTATATACATTAAAACTCCTGAGTGAAATGATCTGGAACACATGTTTTATTTAATAAAAATGTATCAGTAATAACATGACAGCCCTTCTGAAAAAAATGTTAATGTAGAAAATGTAATACTTAGGACTGGTGAATATTAAGTTATGACACCCCCACGGTTTCTGAATGAAAAGGAATAAGCTGAACAATAATGGTAGACAGTTAAACCCTTATATATCACAGGCAAGATACACATTGGAAAATGTGTGTAAAATTGTTTTAAAATTGGCCCTGCTGCTTCTGACCAGAACATTTTAAAGTTTCCAATATTACAAATATGGAAAAAGTGACAATTACCCCTGACACCCATGTTTATAACAAAAAATAATAATTTGTACAGTCTTTATAAAAGGTGACAAAAGGCCCATTTGTGTGAAATTATTTCAAAACTAGAACAGCAGTTTCATATATATATATATAAATATCAGGAAAAGTGACCATGCCCTCTGGCACCCATGTGTTCATGCTCAGATGAGCTTAAAATGCATTTAATGTGAAAACATTTTTAATATTTGAAAAAAAATACCAGTGAAATTTGACATGTATATAGAATAAGAAAGAAGAGAGGGAATTTGCCTATTAACAAAGACCATTCTGCTTTTAAATGTCAATATACCACCAAATAGTTTTGCATAAAAAAGGAGTTTTGTATATCTTTCTAAGATGTGTTTATTTTATAAATCTATGTTTTAATTTAGTATAGTTACTTAGACATGCACATGTGCAGAATAATAAAATGAGGGTTCCAAGAGACAAAATAGAAAGAAATTCATCATGTTCATCATATTTTCCAATTTGCAATCACATTTCAATAACATTTTCAGTTACAGAATTAAGTATAATTAAACTTGCTATCAGAAGTCTAAAAGTGAAGAGACTTAAAATGCATAAAAAGTTTTATAAGTGTTTAAGAGGTTTGAACCTGTTTGAAGATAACCATAGACTTAAAGTTACTTTTACATATTTTGTTATCTTAAAAGAACAAAGATGCACAAATTGTTATTAAGATAGTAGCATGGTATAGTTCAATCTTTCACCTTCATTTTGGTGTGAGGGGGCACTGTGAGTGTGACCAAGTGGTTAAGGTCTCTGGCTCCAAATCACTTGCCCCTCATCAATGTGGGTTTGAGTTGCACTAGAGGTGTAATTTACAGATTTTTTAATATATATATATGTTTACATATATTATGTACAAAACTTGCTGTAATGAGAATTTTTCCTCTGGGTGTAATGAATTGTTATTAACTGACAAAGAAAATCTCCTATATAAGTGACCCCTCCTCCCCACCCCTCAAATACCAGACTTTTTAATCCCCAATATACAAGATCCTGTCTGGTCCAGTCAGATTAGGGTCCATAAAACCCCTGTAGACTTGACATGTAGCCTAATTATTGCCAGAGAATCATAAATTTTATTGCCTACAGATAAATTGGTTATTTCCGTGTTATGCATTGCTGTTTTTTTCTTTTTTCTTTTAAAAATGTACACAAAATTATTTTAACTGATAATATACTAATATTGATTGCTCAGTCATGTTGAGTAATGTCCTGGCCAGTTAAATTATAACTCTTATAGCAAAGCAATTCTCACTCCTTAACAACAAAATAATTATTTAAGAGAAATTACAAGTTTGTTTATTCAATGATTATGATCTTTTTATCAAAAGTAACAAAATAAAACATGCAAAAAAATTGTAATTGCTGAATTTTATTAGAAAATAAAGAAGCCTTCAGTAGCTATTCACAAACAACAGTCCCATGCACTATATTTAACACCTCTAGCAAGTTTTAAGACAATCTGATTCGTGAAAAAGATAAGTTACTGTGTTCTGCAAGTTTTTTTCTGAAGCACCATAAAAGCCGGTAAAATACGTCAAATTGGGCATATTCAAATCAATATATTTAAATTTCAGGAATACAAAATCAAAATCAAATTATGTAAGTTACAAAAGCTATCTTTGAGAATTTAATATGCAAATTTTGCAAATATTGGACAAAGAATAAGCATTTGGGCAGGTTTTGAAAAACATATATAAACCGTGGACCTGGTCACGACCGTGTGATAATCTCGCTACACCGGCCCTGGATCCGAATCTGTTTTCAATTATTGCCATTTTTCATAAACTTGGCTCATTACTTTTTACATCTATGCCTTTTCTCAAAAATATTTAGAATGCCATTCTATAGATCTAAATGACATTATATAAATATCATATGGCAGCGTGTGTGACATTGATATTATCAACCCGAGGACAGAATGTCACCCGAGGCGAAAGCCGAGTGGTGACATTCTGTTTCGAGGGTTGACAATATCAATGCCACACACGCTGCCATATGATATTTATTTTATTATACCGAACAAAATTAAGCATATAATTTTTAAAAAAAAATGTGTTTAATTCATTTAATTAAACAGTTTCATCTTAAGCGCGGTAATCGCCTGTGTACACATTGAATAGTGACGTCATTACTATATGACATTGTGTACAAGGGAGGCAATCATTTGACTAAAAACCTGAAGCAGTTATTTGCCCTTATATGACATTCAAAATATCAGTGTGGTCACATGACCTGGCAGTCACTTCGGCTTGGTCACGTGTCAAAAATGTTGAAAATGTTTCTGATAGTCAAAACATCTCTTTTTCTGGTAATGGGATTTTACCATTGTAGATAAAATTGAGGTATAATAATATCACTTGCCTCTCGCATCTGTCACGTTCATTAACCTTATGAAAGAAAGTGTTATCCGAGTGTTGTTAGAAGAGTTTAATACTCACTCATTGAACGTACACATGCGTTTAATGCACACTACAAAGTTACCTTAAACCGAACGCTAACCTTATTCACAGTAGAGTATATATCAGGATCTTACATTCGTGCCTTTGTAAGACGGGGTAATGCTCGGTTTTCCATTCCACACTGTCCCGAAGGTTGGGAAAACAGCTATCGTACGAAAACAGCAGATACTTACGAAAACAGATATTTTTTCTTGCCTTCCATGTTAACTGATATTATTTATAGATCTATAGCTAATGACGTCACAATAGTGGCAATGCTATGTGACGTCACCAAAGTGCACAATATTTTAGACAAGGGTTTTCCCTAGGAAAAGACAGGAATAGAATCTCTCTATCCCTGGCACGTGCTCGAACAAATGTATACTTTCCCTGCTAGGAAGGCAAGTATATAATTTCATGAAATCGTCAACAAATGTAGAAATTCTCAATAGATTTGAGGTTTTCATGAAATTATTATTTCATTTTATGAAAGGCCTGTCACAGGAGAATTTAAATATAGTTTTATATGTTTCCCGCTAAATAAACATATACATGATCCCAACTGTATTTTTCTGGAGTACTCGCGAGTAGCATCCGTGCACTCGTTGTATTCATAAAACTAGTTACAAAAACTAGTGAAAACTGAAAGGAAGTTGAAGACATAGGCATATGAGCCAGAAATACAGGTCATATATATTATATTTTGTCAGTCTGTCTTGCGACAAGAAAGGATGACTGAATTAAAAGACTGCCCATACATAACTTTAGTGTAATTTTTTTAAAAATTATATGCTTAATTTTGTTCGGTATAATAAAATAAATATCATATGGCAGCGTGTGTGGCATTGATATTGTCAACCCTCGAAACAGAATGTCACCACTCGGCTTTCACCTCGGGTGACATTCTGTCCTCGGGTTGATAATATCAATGTCACACACGCTGCCATATGATATTTATATAATGTCATTTAGATCTATAGAATGACATTCTAAATATTTTTGAGAAAAGGCATAGATGAAAAAAGTAATGAGCCAAGTTTATGAAAAATGGCAATAATTGAAAACAGATTCGGATCCAGGGCCGGTGTAGCGTGATTATCACACGGTCGTGACCAGGTCCACGGTTTATATATGTTTTTCAAAACCTGCCCAAATGCTTATTCTTTGTCCAATATTTGCAAAATTTGCATATTAAATTCTCAAAGATAGCTTTTGTAACTTACATAATTTGATTTTGATTTTGTATTCCTGAAATTTAAATATATTGATTTGAATATGCCCAATTTGACGTATTTTACCGGCTTTTATGGTGCTTCAGAAAAAACTTGCAGAACACAGTAACTTATCTTTTTCACGAATCAGATTGTCTTAAAACTTGCTAGAGGTATTAAATATTGTGCATGGGACTGTTGTTTGTGAATAGCTACTGAAGGCTTCTTTATTTTCTAATAAAATTCAGCAATTACAATTTTTTGCATGTTTTATTTTGTTACTTTTGATAAAAAGATCAAAAGTAACAAAATAAAACCTGCAAAAAATTGTAATTTAGTTATCGATCTTGGCCGAGATATATTGCAAATCAGCATCCTGACCAAGTTTGGTGAATACTGGATAAGAACTGCTCAAGTTAAAGAGCGGACGTTGTCAATACTTGCAATTTTAAGCAATTAAAGGGGTGTACCTCCAGAACTGCTAGACAATCCGGCTGATTATCGAACTTGCCCGAGATGTGAACATTCTGACCAAGTTTAGTGGGTGAACACTGGATGAGAACTGCTCAAGTTAGATAGCGAACAACCTTTCGAGCAGCCCGCCCGCCGCCCGCCGCAGGTGTTCTCATAATACGTCGTATACAAATGAAGAAAAAACCAAATTCCGCGATTAATATTTATAGAAAATCATTCGCATTTATATATGTAGATAAAAAATATTATACATGACATTGTATACCTTTTTGCAGAGGAAGCTTCAGTTCAGAGTAAATGATATATTTCTAACCCATCTTAACACACAGAACCCACCATTTCCATGCGTTTCCGGGGAGGACCCCAGAACACCACTCTCATGTATACACCAAAATAAAAATCTAAATCTAACGTGGGAGAATTCAGTTTTTTTTGAAAAAATTATTAGAGTAAGCCCCCGGCCACATTCTACCATTCTTATACGTTGTGTTTCAAAGATATTTGTGGTGGACTCTCGAAACCCATCGCCTTTAAAGAGAAAAAAATCTTTTTGTGTCGGAATAATAATATCAGTCATGTGTTTACGAATCTGATAGAAATATTCGTCCCGAGGGCACCTGCGCATTGGGCGGTAATGAGGCTTGCATATCGTATACATTCTAGCATTTTATTCTGGCAGATTATTTTCCCTGCATACCGTATTTTACAAATAACATGTAGAAATACTTAGGCCTACGCAGCACTATTTCTTACAGTAGAGAATGAACACAAAGCGCGGGAAATTATGCTGATACTAACCCTAACCTTAAGTCAGTATTTTATGCATATTGTACACTAAATGCGTGCGGACATGCAAAAATATGCATATATTTGCCGTGCGCTACAATTGATATTCACTTTCGGGCATGCGCAGAAGACCGCTCCAACTCTGCAATGAGTTACATCGTTGCCGGCATGGGTGAAATCACCGGAAACGCCAGTCCGGTGTGTAAGAAATATTTATCTAAGACCCCTAAAACACGCACAGAATTCACCATTTATGTTTATGTAGGATGTTTTAAAAAAAAACCTAGGTGGAGGACCCACGTGTCATTCTCACAGTTTTACTTCGTTTTACAGAATTCAACATTTTCGTACTTTAAAAAATCTCGGTGGGTTATCCCTCCGACAACAATAGCACATTAAAACAACAAAATAATACAATATTTTTGCATAGGAAGCGTCGTATGAGGTCCTTTTCAAACGCCCAGGAATCTACATTTTGGTTGTTTTTACACGAAAACTATATCTCGGCAAGGGAACTCCAAACCTCCTCCCCCACCATTTTTATAGAAGACATTCCCTCCTTTTATCTCTCTCTTTTGTGCATTATGTAAAAATGAGCACAGCCCCTGATGTAAAAACAAACCTACCAAAATACGTTTCAACCCATGGTCCTTAACTAATCATATGTACCCTTGCAACGCATTTTGTCGCTACCAAAACTCGGCCGAATTTGCTGAGCTTCATTTCTTATAAATATGTAAGAACTCAAGACTGATTGTGAAGCCTCGATATTAGGAATACATTGATTCTTTATTGGGCGTAAATATTGAGAATTAGATTTTTTTTCGATACAAGTTATAATATGTAATCTCAGAAAAAAAAGTACTCCGTGTTATTTAGAGATAAAAAAACTGGCCGCACACTACAAACGTAGTACATTTGCGAACGAAATAAGTATGTTTCGGATTATAATAGCAACACATGTTTAATAGAAGATTTGGGTAGAATGCACTTTAGCGGTCCCCGGTAGTTTACAATGCGCATGCGCAGCAAGTTGGGGGTGTAGGGTAAAGCGGGGGTGTGGGGGCGGCAGCCACCAAATATATTCATCTCACAATAAAGTTACACCTTTTAACTTTTGATATTTAAGACATTATTAAACTACTATTATTATAGGGACCGCTAAAGTGCAAGTGCTCCGAAGATTTTAAATTAGCAATTTCTTTTTAGATTTAATTCAGTACACCATCTGCGTATAAATATAGATACTTATATTTTGATATGTGATAATGACAGCAAACCAGCATTATTGTGGATTTGTTTTAATCGTGACTGTTGCACGACCCTGTCATAGTGCAGACTTGGCCACTACTACGATCAAAATAATTTGAACAGGAGTTTGATGAAGGATGATACTCAATAGAGCCTATGTCAGTTTTTTGTTGTTGTTTTTTTTTTTTGTTTTTGTTTTGGTTTTTTTTTGTAGTTTTGCTGTGTTTTTATTGTATGCTAAACACAAAAGGGGTTATAGGAAATATGCATAATGAATATGAGTATGACTTTGGGATATAAATTAAAGCTAGTGTTTTTTTTATTCGCTTTGGAGATTTTTTGGCATTAGAACGTATAAGGAAGAGAGAGAATATTAAACTCTATTTTAGCCCTTACCCCGCTGAATTTCTATAACCAACTTGTCCATCTTCACTTTGGACAGTACAATTAACTGTTAAAAGGGGTGCTTACAAAAGGATACCGACTGAATGGCGAACAGTGCAGATCATGATCAGATTGCACGGATGTGCAAGTTGATCATGATTTATACTGGCCGCAAAGAAAGACTCAAACGTGTCCAGCATTATTAGGGTTAGTACGAGTAGTAACTCCAGATCACAGCAGTGTGGTTTAGAGGTAATTTTGCAGTGAAAAGAAATATCGCCTGTAGAAGACACATGGCCATACTCTATTTCCCATTTGACATACTCTATTTCCCATTTGATGCCAATTTAAACGATAGTATCGAAGACTTCCATATCTAAAAAGGTATTATTCAGTTTAGAATATTCAGTTTCTTATAAAGTATTTTTCTGTGGAAAATTATACACATGATTTATTTTATATTAAATATTCCCACCGGAATTCATTCCAGTCGGAAATATTTCCCATGGAAAATATATCCCATAGGAAATATTTCCCATGGGAATAATCTAAAAGTCTTCCCATAGGAAATGATTCCCATAGGAACGTCCTCCCATGGCCGAAATATGGAAACGGTTTCCCATGGGAAAATCTGTAAAATAATAAAATGACAAATAACTTTTTCCAAAGTCATGTTATGATGTGCCTGGTGTAAAATAAGTTTAAAAGATAATGTTTTATCATTTTAAGAAACAAATATATTTCCCATGGGAAATTCCCATGGGAAATACACTGTCCCATGGGAAAATTTATCACATGTTTTTCCCATGGAAAAATGGATTTCCCATGGGAAAGGACCGCATTCCTACGGGAAAATAGCATTTCCCATGGGAAAGTTAAGTTTTTAATGTTGACTGCTGCTTTGTTGGTGGCATAAAGTCAAATTGAAAAGTATGGCGTGCATCAGAATTTGAAGTACTTTACTTTTGCGAAAGAATTTTTAAGATAGCGTGTACAGAAGTTTTTGCCAGATATTGGCGTGGCAAATTAAAATTGGCGGCCAATTGAAATTGAATGATGATGATGTATAAAATATCGTGTTTATTACTTTTTCTAGTTAGAAATTTTAATTGATTTCAAGTTTGGATCTTTTCTTAAGCAAACGCTCCGTCGTTCTGCACCAATCCTCCTTTACGTTTATATAATTAAGAAAGCATTAGTATTATATGTTACTGTAGTACATTTAATGGTACTTTTCAGTCGGTTGAAGGCGGTTACAAGTCTCTCGGTACAAATAAATTTAAACGTCCACTAGCTTCATTAAAATGAAGCCCAACACTTTTTTTATCTTTCTGCTTTATAAGGGCGCTGACAATTTCAAATTTCATACGTCCCTAACCCTCTTATATATGCACAAGATACAGGAAAATGTATTTACTGTCGGATATATTTTAAACAAATGTCATTACTGCCTGACCTATTTTCCCACAATCATAATTTACCGGTATAAATATTAATATAAATTAGTGAATCATAATTAAGGTCAACAAAAGCCAAGTAAAAATAAAACAATAAATGTTTTTATTTCAATTTTTCTCCGAAAAACTCAGATAATGACAGAAATATAGGTTAAATGTTTATAAACATCTTGTCTAAAAGTAGTACTAACTCCACTTAAGTGCGATCAGATACATGCCGACCTTTCTTGTGAAGATCAAAGTAATAAGTGTGTGCGACATCTTACGTCATATACTGATGTTCGTGAATGTTACAAACATGTGTAGAAGGTGTCAAAAATAAAGGAATTATAGCAGGTAAGAAAAATATTGAAAGACAAGACATAATAATCGTGCACAATTACTAAAGACCTGAAGTTTTGCGTATGTGTATCTTTGAGACATAGTTAAATACTTGAAATCATTTAAATTCGCTGGCATAAAATTTCGCGCAAACGTGAAACTGGACTGTTTCGCGCGGACTTTAATTCGCGCATTTTCAATTTATAAAAGAAAAAATAAAATAAAAATATAATAAGAGCGCGGTCTCAAATTCACGCATCGGTCCTAGCGCGAAATACGCGAAAATTAGTCCTATGCGAATAAAAATGATTTTACAGTATATCGGGTAAAATGGATATTTATTTGTCTCAGTGAAAGAGGGTAATTTATCGCTTGATATGCCTCCGTGGTCACCTCGAATTTAGTCCATATCAATATTATATATAGTGCTATTTTCTCGCCCAGTAAATGCCATTTTCATACCAAATAGAAATTTTATATGTTTCCAAGTTTTGCTGGGTAAAATGAGAAATTGAAAGTAGATATTTCCTGATGTCTACCTAGCGTTTTTATCAAGTGTCTCAGTCACATGACTATAGTCATATTTTTGGGTACATTTAAATTGCATATAGGCAGACCCTCAAGACAAGAGTAGTTTCGCAAGAGATGAAAGGCTGCAAATGCTGATGAAAGCGGTAGCGGAGACATTCAATACTTTCTAATCTTTAGCCCCTGTACCACTTTGTGCAAGGGAGCAATCTGTTAGTGTAACAGTCCTGCCAAGGTCAGGGGATGCAGAAATGTAGTTTAAAGAAATTATAATGGAACGGACTGATAGACTGACGGTGTGAGGCCACATTAGTTCACTAGGAGTACTATGGTACTATGAAAGATCATTATCTACATGCATATTGAACCGAGAGTCAATGCCATTTAATTCTGAACTAAATGCCAAATATCCACGTTGATTGATTGCTTCATGAAATAGAAGATCTAGCCATTATATCTATGCCGGGCCTTAAATACTTAAAAATGATCAATAATCACCGTTGGATGTGACAGAAATATCTGAAAAAACAAAGCCGCTTTGACAAACATGTTTATTGCCAGACTAAACGTGCTTAATGTGTTTTCACTCTACCAAAGCAAAGCTTACAGTAAAGAAAATGGCCAGAAAATGGCCAGAAAATGTGGGTAGTTGAAGTAGAACCATCAGTTTTGGTAAATAGGCACAATTACATGAACGGATACGTATAACATGCAGAAAAGTGTCATATTTACTTGAGAAAAGGGCAAATGTACGTAAAAAATCAAGACATTTATTTGTAAACATTGCACCTGAGCGCAAAACCTTGCATAAAACTTTTTTTGTCTTTGTACTTATCCAACGTTAAAGACAATATAGCTAAAGAATAGTTTTAGTGCCACAGCACTCGCATATTTATTTGGTGAAGTGTAACAATAGAACACAATTCAATACACAAAATCAAGAATATATAAGTTAAATGCATGATATGATTTACGTAATTAGTGAATAAGATAAAACATAAGGTATTCGGAGATATAATTTTTCACATTTTCACTCATCTTTTATTCAGTCCTAGAATATTCAACTTGTTTTCGTTTTTGTTTCAGTCCTAGATTGTTTTTCTTGCGTTTTGAAGTCAAAACCCCATTTAATTTATCTAAACATTTTAAATAAAACTCTGCATTACTAGCGAACACAATTTATACAATATGTACCAATATATATAACAATCCGGAACACGTTTGGCCCATATCAAGGCCACCGCACAGCAATGGAGCGGCCACTGTAGGGTTGCAGCGCGATTGTTGCGGCAACCTTGCAGCAGCTGTGCGGGGGCCGTGCAAAAGTCCCACAAGCCTACAATCTCAGTACGATTTCATTTTGGGCATCATGTCTATGGAAAATCGTGTGTTGGCTGCAAGATCAGCGCGAGGCCTCCTTACGATGCCCGTGCGGGATTGTGCAATGCCACCTGCGACATGTCTACGGGCTTACGATTTTTTCAAATTTGTATAACTATCATAGAGGCTGCGGAGCCCGTGAATCCGTACGAAAATCACACTGCCGCCTCCTGCCTCCGCACAGAAAGGAGGGTTCGGGCAGTCTACGGGCTCCGCAAACGCATTGCAGGCCAAATGTGAACGATGCAAAAAAAAGATGTATTTTTGCGTTATAAAGATATATCTTTAAGTCAAAGTCTTGTAATCGTCGTCGGGTCTTATTTCAGGACGATATTATTATATTACATTGCCCAGGCTTAAGTTACAGGATGGCAGGGCTATTTGATATAGAGATGGTACGGTAGTGGTTTTTGTATAAGCCGAATACGGAACTACCTAAATTCACATAAAGACTGATGTCTATTTCGGTACTTTCAATATTGTATTAGCTAAGTGAAAATACAACAATGCTTTTATTTAATGAGACTTATTATATAATGTCACCCTTGGTATGAGCTTCTACAATGTTCCACAGTGTTACTATGTTTAATACAGGGGGAGTACGTACGAGCGGATTTCGAGCTTTTAGCGGTGATCTCGTTTTGGCGGATTTAATAACCAGAGTTTACACATACCAAATGTAAATAAATATGCTGGCGGATTAACTGTATTTACAAATATGTAGAATCTTCGGCGGATGTTGGCGGATGGCGGATTTTAACCAGTAACTCGTAACCTAGTGTCCGTGCCTGACGGATGGAAAGCTGATGACTGACATCTGCGCTCGTATTTATAAGCTTTTGGGCGTTGGAATATACAATTGAAATTGTCCCGCCGTCAAACTTTCAAATGCACTCTCGTCTAATCAGCAACGATAACGGAAACGATTGACCAGTCAAAACGTTACACTAAACTGAACTGTCATGGCTCTTACGCCTCCAGAAAAGATAGATCCGCTTAGGATTCCGCTAAAATAATTGTTCTACATTTGTACAATTAATGCACAATTGATTTACAGTCTGATATTGAGCAGACGATACAGTATCTGAATATACTTAGGGTAATTTTGTTGCATTACGGTAGTTTTTAGTCGTTTGCCTGGTAAAGGCACTTGTTTCCGCTAAATTTCTCCGGTAAATGTAAACATCAGCGAATTGTGTATTTTCTACAAAATGATACACCAAAATGTTAAGTTGCAGTAAAAGTACTGATATAGATTACATCTTATATGTTTATTGTGTTTCATCTGTTTATTATTTATTCGTGATTTTAATGTAATTTCGCGACCCGAATGGGTTTGACAGTTGTACTGCACAAAGTTCAGGACAATTTAGGTCAGACACTGCTATTAATTTTTCCATACGCTTACATTGTAAAAAATGATTCTGTAGGACCCCTTCAGAACTTTTGTTGACATATGAGGTGCCATTTACCCTGTCAAATAGCCTTCCAGACACCAAAAAATAACATTTTTACATGGGCATGCCCGATCCATATTTTTATATTTCCATTCAAAGACAACCACCCTCAACTGTGCATGGAATAATGTGGTTAATTCCAACAAGTACTTACTTCACTAAATTGCTAATTTCAGACTTAAATATATAGCCAGGCAGCTATGAAACACTTCAAAATGCACAGAAGACATTACATTTCCAGATTTTAAGGATATTTTCATGATTCAAAGCAACACATTTTCAACCAATCAGCTGAAGTCTCATTGAATGCTACGGGTTTCCCTACACATTTTTCAACCAATCCGAAGCCGGCAAATAATAACCACATTTGACCTTTAGATGCACTGCTAACTTAAATCACGGAGTGCTAGTACCATTTGTAAATAAATTAAAATATGTATCATGCCTATGATTCAGATTTCATGTCAGGAAAGTTTCGTTTACACAAGTTTGGAATTTGAGGTCCAGTGATTCTATAACAGTATGGAAGCGTCCTAGTGCCATGTTTGAAATATATTTATCTCGGAATTTAAGAGTTACTAAGTCCTAATTACGAGAGAGTAGAATTAGGACTTAATAAATTCTAATTATGAGATAAAAATATAACAATATCATCATTTTTCTAACCTTTCATTAGTTTTATTTTTTGTATAATATCAAACTAAATGCACCAACTATTCTTGTAAAATACCGATTATATATCATTTTATGAATGTGTTTTTTTTTTCTGCTGTTTTAAATTCGTTTATAGAATGTACAGATATTGGCTTTTAAATATAGTCTCCTACAATTCTGTTTATAATGACCACAAGTTTCAATATTGTTATATTTTACTGTCCTTTGGGATCATGGAGTCCATTCAAAACATGTGTAATAGAGTTCCGTTTAAGCCGGTGCTAGGGGGCGTGACAGGTGTTGCACTTTCCATTACCTCTCATGAACAAACTTAATTAAACCGAGTCTTCTATTATTTTGCTTTGGTTGCATTCAATGCCCTCAAAGGATCTTCTTACAGATTTTATTAAATATCACAACAGCAATCTTTAAGTGCCGTGTGGCGACTGTAAAAAATCTTCCCGTACTTGGATTAAATGTTGTTATATTTTCTGGTCCTTTGGGATCATGGAGTCCATTCAAGACATGTGAAATAGAGTTCCGCTTTAGCCGGTGGTAGAGGCGTGAGAGGTGTTGCACTTTCCATTACCTCTCATGAACAGTCTCAATCAAACCGAGTCTGCAATTATTTTGCTTGGTTGCATTTTATGCTTCGAAAGGATCTTCTTATATATTTTATTAATGTTTTATATGGTGTGTATAAATTGTAAATGTGGATGAGACTTTAATAAACTTTAAATCCACCTGACGCTTCCAGTTTAAAGAGACGGTTCTCTTTTGTAATAGGTATCTATTTTAGACGGTTTGCCATAGAAAAATGTGTAACTGGCAGAAGCGGTAAACTTATGCATGAGGATCTTAAATGGGATACGTGACCAACGGAAAGACGCCTGATCAGTGTTTGTAAACACCAAAATATTTTTTGCGTGTATAAAAGGCGCGTTTTAAAATACACCGGCGGCTTTGATGCTGCGTTTCATTGTCAATCTTAGACTACATAAGGTATGTTGCAAAGAAAGATCAGAGACGCCGACGCCGCGTATGAAGCGACGTTCTTTTTACCAAAACGAGTGCCAAACTTCACATTAGCACTTTGGTCTACAAGCACGATGGAGGGTCTGGATGAAATAAAGACGTATATACTGAAGAAAGAATATCCAAGCCGATTAAACAATTAATAAGAAAAGAAACTTTAGAAGGCAGTGTGTAGGTTATACCAGTGAAAAGTCAGGCATTACAACACGGCAAGAGTGTGTTGGGCAATTTAGACTTGGACAAGGCATTAGGAAGCATACACAACCAGCCACATGGCGGTCACTTAGGCTAAAATAAAACGTAAGTGCGATCATAATGAGTTTCTTTTAACAGATTTTATTTCATATAAAGGTCTCATAATGGCACTCTTACGCTCTGTCCTTATTTGTCGTATCGACGCCCTTATTTTTGGCCTTAAATGCGCTAAAACGACAGAAAGACATGGCAGAAATCAGCCATTGTAAGTAATGATTTGAAATGTCATGTTTCAATAAAGTAAAGTAAATATAGAATGTTGTGGCGAAATGTTGTTTTTTTTCCAGAAGATGGGGTCCATTATCTTCAAATTGTCTGGTGATGTGTCATTTTCAATGTGATTTAAGAGTCTTAACATATATCTGTAAAATCCAGAGTGTGTCGGGAGGAAGGATCCCATGACCCATCCCATTTCAGTTTAGGGTATCCGTGTCAGCTAGACATACATGGAGTTTGTTTTGATAAAGGTCAAATTCTCGTCTGCTTCTAACAATTAATTTTGCTTGTTATCAAAATAATGATACAGCAACATTGTTTCAGGTCATATCATACTGATTAATGTAATCATTAACCGATTGGGCACCTTTAGTCTCCATGCTTTTCCCATACAATGACCATACATTACTTTCAGCGGAAAGTAGAACACCTTGATAAGTATTGTAATTACAAGTCGGCAACATGTAGAAATTTTGGCTGTATATGATTCTGAAAGTTTTGGAATGTGCGCAATACTATCTCATTTCACCGAGTCTTAAACTGTGAAAGGTTTGACTTGATCCACCCATATTATATTAGGCATTCTATCAGTTAGTGTTTTATTTTCGGTCATGTAAAGGTGGTGTAACATTATATTTAGACCCCGTCCGTAATTTATATAAGGGTCATTTTACAACGCTGAAAATTAAACTCCTGAGTCATTTTAATGTTACACAACCATTACATGACATACCCATAAAACATAAACAACCAGGCTAGTACTGCGACTCAAACCAACGGTCCCAAATCGATGAGAGCTTTTGAATTTAACGATGCAATATGACCCGACAGTAGTTGATTAGCTTTCAGGCATCCCGTCCATACATTACACATATAGTCAACAATTTTATATATGGACGTTAATAAGCGTCTAAAGGTGTGTAGCTAGGTGTGAATTTCTATATATGACCAGTACCGGCAGAGTTCATGGCCGATGAATTGGCAGATAATTAAACGTATTATTAGCTTGTGGCGCTTGAATGTAAAACTAAACATTTTTTATTACTTACAGTCCCGAAAAAAATACAGAAATGTTAATCTTTGATCTCTATGGTAATAGGCAAATTGCGTAAGATTATTGGAAATCCGTTTTCAACGTTAAAATATTACCTGATTATAGTTGATCCGTTTTCAACGAGGATACAATTTTCATGCATGGGTGGATCATTAAATATGGGCGGGGTCAATTTTCAACGTTAAATATTTATCAGTCATCCGTTGAAAAAGGACCCAGGGGGTCAACTTCCAACGGGGTCAATATTTAATGTTACACCGGCAGCTAACCTAACCAGTGTTTCTGGATTCTGTACCAGTACAAACCTGTTCTCCGCAAGTAACTGCCAACTTCCCCACATGAATCAGAGGTGGAGGACGAATGATTTCAGACATATTGTCTTTTATCAATTCGTCACGGAGAACATAAGCCCTGACCAGGGATCCAGATCCATAGATATGCGTTTTCCCTATTGAGCTTAGCGGACGGACTTCAAAGTTGTTAAGCTTAAAATAAAATATTAGCAGATAATTAGAGAAAACAATCCGTTATTTGTGATTTTGGATGTTGTTATAGTTTCAAGTTCTTTTGGATCATAGGGTCCAATATCTGTGTAAAAGAGTTCCACTTAAGTCGGCGCGAGGGGGCGTGAGGGATTTTGCACTTTCCATTCCCCCTCATGAACAAAATTAATCAAACCGAGTCTTCTATCAATTTGCTTGGTGGCATTCTATAGAGACTTACCCTAAGTCCTCTTTACACAAGAAAAACAATCTGTTTATAGAGTGAAATTGTTGAGTGAACACCGTTTGACAATCATATTCCTGTCCATGTTATACCTGTGCAATAGAAAAGTAAGCTTTCTTTGTTATCTGCTAACCATAACGTTAACACAGTCATGCAACTAACAGTCCTGAGATTGTTTTCTTTGATTTTCTCATATTTCTAGGTATTTTTCTCATACTGATCTCTATGACTTACGCTAAAAAACCTGATCAAACATTAAATAAATGGTGTAAAAGTATATAAATTCTCAACTTAAAATGAAATGTTGAGTGGTATAAAAGATTTTTTGTAAATTTTATTGTCAGTTTTTTACAGCTTCGAATGCCTTCAGTTAGAGATAAAACCTCAAAATATTAAACAAAACACATCAAATAGAGTGTTCAGTGTTATATAGTTGGGAATTAGCATATTCTGATAGAAAAAGAAGAAAACAACCTTTTAAAATTCAGAGTGATACCTTTTATTTTACAGAGAGTTTATTCTTTGTTCTAATAGAAAAATTTTTAAATTATTAAAATCTTAATGTGTATATACCATTTTAGGCCATATATAGCTACGAAATCTTACTTTTCAACCGTTTGTAAGCACGTTATTTAAACTTTATAACATCCAAATGTATATTTGACAATTTATTATGCCACCGCCATCCACCATCGCCACACGCCACCCGCCACCGCCACTTCCACCACCACCACCACCACCCGCCGCCCCCACCACCACCCGCCGCCACCACTACCGCCATCGCCACCCGCAACCATACTCAACACCGCCACCCGCCACCACCACCGCTACTCGCCAACACAGCCATCACCACCGCCACCCGCCAACTGCCACCCGCCATCGCCACCGCCGCATCCCACGCCAACCTGTTTTCCTAATTATCTGAATAAGATCGGATAAGCAATGAAACCCTACTCACTTTAAATTTCACAATCAGACTTTCAGTACTTTGATACAAGCCATATTGACTTTAAGAGCTTTGATACTACCCATCTAGACTTTCAGTACTTTGATAAAACCCAAATAGACTTTCAGCGCTTTGATACAACCCATACAGACTTTCGGCGCATTGATACAACCCATGCAGACTTTAAGCGCTTTGATTATTGAAAGCTGCCTGTGCCGATTTGCCTTAAGGCATAAGGTATATTACTCATACACGTATTTAGTATCACGCACGACCTTCAAGAGAACTTAAGCTAGAGTAATAACTATACGCGCCGTGACAATGATTGAACCGACAAAAATATTAACTACCATATTTTGTTCGTTATTGAATCATAAGTTTTAGTTAGATAATGTCTCACAGTCCAATAATGAGTAGTCTATTCTTTACTTCATAAGCTATATTTAGATAATATTAACATAACTGGAAGTAGTATTTGTCTTTGGATCCAAATTACTCTCGCAGTTCCTTACACTTCGATGTCCAAAATGGTAGTGAATAAATTTCCACGATAAAGTATAATAAATAAAGTCAAGGCGACGGTCTGATCAATATAATACACAGCAGTGTTCTGATTGGATACCACCCATTCCGATTGAACATTCTTAAATTGGATAAAGATGCTTTTTCTCCACCATGAAGCATTAAATGCGTTAATCGATGCTTCAGTCCAGAACTTACACTGGTACATTTATAGCGAAAAAACAGCTTATTATTCTATGTTCTAATAGTAAAATTTTAAATGATTAAAATCTACGTGATCCCTTGTAAATAGCCGATGATAAATACGGCAAAACTTGAGTGTACGCCATAAAATATCCAATCATACATTAATGGGTCTTAGTTTATAAATAGAAATGACACATGCTACCGTTAATTTTTACGGGATTGTACTTAATTTAACTAGTGAAATAAACATTACCAATCTTGTGTACCTTATGACACTGCTAAATAAGATATCAGACGGTTTATTACATCTATTCCCATCAATGACCCACAAGTTTCTAACCATTCAAAATTGCGTTGTTTTTTTTTTCTGGCAACTTCGTGTAACGCAGTTGCTATTAGATGTTTAGTAAAATGGTGACTTTTTAGGAACAGTACAATCTTTTTATTTTTGGAATTTTCTTCTAAAGATGTGTAAAAACACTTATTATTCTCTTCATTGACGATTTGTATGTTTAGTGTTTGAAACATAACCTGTCTGTCAGCACATAACGACTGTATCACACCAACAGTCTGAAGAAAAAGAAAAAAAGTATAACAGTCATAAATCAAAAAGATCATTCTTATGTAAAGAATTGAAATAGTATAAACGTTCCACGGAATGGCCTCACATTTATAGAATTCAGTAACCATATATTTTAACATCATGAATTTATTACAGATCTGTACAATACCAGCCAAAATTTATACATGACATCTATAGCAGTTAAAAAATGCGGAGTAATAAAAATGATTACTTTCTTTTTTAATGAGACAAATCGCCTTTTCTACATCAATGTTTTTACGTTTTTTTAAACCTGACTTCTTGTTTTGAATATAACTGAAATACTGTTGAATTACGGCGATAAACCAAAAGTAAACAAACAAACAAATTTGGAGTTTGGTACAGGTTTAATATAATTTCTTATATAACAACAGTCACTAAACCTAACTCTTTATATACCCACCAACTAGATATGTTCAACAAGAAAAGCGTTACACCTAAAAAAACAGGAAACTAAATCAATAAATCAAAGTGAAGAAATAATAAATTGACACTAATATAGAAAGGAAATGTCAAAACTCTTGAAAAAATGGTTATGGGAGTTAAAACGTGATTTGTTCTGAACTCTTAATCAAACAGATAATTAGGAAAACAGGTTTGCGGGGGATGCGGCGGTGGCGATGGCGGGTGGCAGTTGGTGGGTGGCGGGTGGCCATGGCTGCAGCGTGTGGCGGTGGTGATGGTTGTGTTGGCGGTCAGCGGTGGTGGTGGCGGGTGGCGGTGGTGATGGCGGGTGGCGGTGGTGAGCATGGTGGCGGATGGCGGTGGCGGGTGTCGGTAGTGGTGGTGGCGGGTGTCGGGTGATGACGGTGGTGGTGGCGGGTGGTGGTGATGGCGGGTGGTGGTGGTGGCGGGTAGCGGCAGTGGTGGTGGTGGTGGTGGAGATGGCAGTGGAAGTTGCGGTGGCGGTTGGCAGTGGTGGGTGGCGGGTGGCATTATAAATTGTCAAATATAGATTTGGATGTGATCAAGTTTAAACAAGGTGCTTACAAACGGTTGCAAAGTAAGATTTCGTAGCTATTTATGGTCTAAAACGGTATATACACATTAAGATTTTAATTATTTAAAAATTTTACTATTCGAACAAAGAATAAACTCGCTGTAAAATAAAAGGTATCACTCTGAATTTTTAAAAATTAATTGTCAATCAATTTTAAAACAATTAAGGACATGATTATAGGCCGGGTCGTAACGGTGACATATTCTCAAAAAAATATTATGCCGAGACCGTAATCGAGCTAGACTTTTAACGATGACGCAAAAGAAAAAACAGAGTGAGAGATGGACGTATATCTTACCCGTATGGATAATGAGTATATATATTGTATGCTATTTAAACAAAAAATAAAAGATGAACAGAGCGGTACTGTTTCTTATCTTTTCATTATTTCCAATATCTAAAATGATGGATAAACATATTAACGTGACGTCACTTCGTTCAAATTAGTCCCATCCCGAAAATTGACTCCTCCCAATCCAAGATTGCGGCTTTATATAGACAAAGAAGGGGAAAAGTGATCTAGAGTCAGGTCCTCTACTACAAAGTTCACAATATGATATAAAGTATCCGTACACTTATACTTTTCTCACATTTATACACAGATACGTACTATTTATCCTGGCCAGGAATTTAACTAACATCGATCTTAAGTCATTGAAAAGATACAAGTCATACTGCCCTCCGACCAATGTATACAAATATCATATGTTATCCAAAAGCCTTAAAAGTTACTAGAACATAATTATAATCAGTCATTAGCTAAAATATCAATTATTCTGGAAAACGAAAGGCTACACTGATGTGCAAACTGCAAAAACTCTAAACATATGTAATTACATTTCTGAAAAAAAAGACAATCATATCTAGCTGCTGATTTCAATGAAAAGTATACAAGACAGGATGTGTTTTTAAACAGACAAAAGTTCTTTAATATTCTAGATACGGAATCTACTATAGTACTAGACCACACCCTTGTGTAAACTCTTTCTATACACCACTTATGGGAAAACAAATATATGACATTTTTTAATACATATATCAATCCCATCAACTCTAGATATTATGGCTAATGGTAGAAGTTTGTTAAATCATCACTGTGTTTTCCAGACACTAGTAAACAAAATCCATCAAATATAGATTATCTCATAATTCAATACCGTGTTAACCTCTATAAGCTTAACTTCTTCAAAAAAAACCCTGGTGTAGTATATAAGTATATAAGCATGTAAACTGGCAATCATACAATTATTCATTCCTTACTTGTTCTAATATGAGAGACACATACATATGTGTCATGAGCCTGAAAAATAAATACTGTGCCCTCATATACTGCCAATACTAACACTTTTAGGTGAAGAACAGAAAGTCTACAATATCAACATCTGACAACAACATAAATTGTCATGACAGAAATACCTCTGTACTGAACTATCATTGGCAACCATTTCCAACTAACAATACAACTTATGGCAACTAGGAACATTAAACTGTAACTAAATAAACATTCAAGTTATATATATAAACTTTGGAATGAAATACATGTATTACTGTACCAACATCATTACTATATTTTGTATGTATTACAATATATTTACATTCGCCCTATTCTTTTCCATTGACAATTATAACGTTCATTTCGTATGAACAGCAAAAGGAAAGGCGCGAAAGTAACGTCATCGCTGCTTAGTGATGACCGACCGCTGTTTTGACGACGTCCGCGTATAGTCAGGGAGAACGTTCCTTAGATGACGTCGCAGTTGTTCCGTCTGGTGAACAGAATGGCCGGGGAGCTGATTTTACTGTTATATGCCAACAAATATGTGCAATTTATAATATAATCTTGTTTATCAATGGAAAGGAAATATAATGTAAATATAAGAAATGAAACTATTTCTTTCGGTGTTCATGCAAAATGAACGACAGAACAGGATCGGCAAATTAAACATGAATCGCTAGCCATACCGAAGAATATTCCCCCGGCCAATAACCGATAGCGGTCAGATTTTCTATATAGAAATAAGAAGGGCATGTACATATTTTACTTAATAACAACATTACTAAAAATAAGACACCTTAGGTGCAAAAATATTCCCAAAGTTCAACATTTGATTCATCAGATGGTATTTTTAAATTAAACTTTTTTTTATTTTTGATTCGTTCCTAACATCATCTCGTCATCTTTCCCCTTCTATTTTCCATATAAAATTTGTAAAAGTCACATACATGCGTTTCTTAAAAGTAATTTTTTGGATAAGATCATTAATATGAAAGCTTAGGTGCAAATGGTTTCCTACTCCCAATAAATTCGTCTTTTGAATGATATTTATTTCATTTTTGTAAAATAAAAATTTGATTCGTTCTAAGGCGGTTAATTTCCACTGATTTTGAAGAATAATTAACTTCTTTGCGAACTTGTTGTTGTAGCGTCATGTGCAGACGACATGTCACGTGAACATGCGGTATCGTGATCAAAAGGTTAAAGTATATGATTGAATCAGTTTAGTTAATTTGTGATTGAATGTTTATTCGACACAATGAGTGTTAGGTTTTCGAAGCAATTTCGTCTTATGTTGTTATTCTTTACTTTTTAAATTTTCATTTAAATATCAGTGTCAGTTATGCCAAATAAAAACGAATAAGAAAATATAATAGATTCAAAGTCTGCCTTGGTCAAATTAAAGGCGGAAATTATGTCCGGAGGATTTTCATGTACAAGAGTGTATTTTTCATTGTAAATAAAATATCTGGTTTTAAAACGGAATTGACTCACCACTATGTAACTTTCATGAAACTTGTGCAACAATAATGACGGTTTTAATAAAAACTAAAGATATATCATGATAACAGATAATTTTTCCATGAATGCAAGATAAATATAAAAATATTTTAGTCAGTGCTTTAAACTGCATCAGCAATACGTATTTTTTTTCAGTTAAAATATCATGAACATTGTCATTATGAAACTTTCATGACTGATCGTACATGTTCAATTTAAAATGATTTTTCATGAATGTCATTTCTATTCTGTAATATTAATGAATGAAAGCTGATAGAAATTGTGATCCATCACGCGTAAATATCCGTTTTATTGGCCCCCAATTACCACTTAATAAGGAGCGTTAAAACAGCACAGACATATACAACACTGATAAGGCTATCAATGCGTTTTGAATATAATTGTAATGCCATTTTATTTTCTCGCATCATTTTTTTTGTAATTATTATTTTGCAACAGTTTGGTAAAATTTGTGTAGTTATAATCATTTTGAAAATAGAAAATACTTGCACCACGCTGATTGCCAAAATTTTTAACAGAAAGAGAAAATGATCAATTTGACCAAGGGTGACACAAGTCTTAATTTTATTTATTCTACAAACGCGTATGAAATTGAACCAGTTTAGAGTAAACAAATAAAATAAAATAAAATCTACACATGTAATAGTATAAATTGTAATCAACCGTTTCCAAAAAACACAACTTATATAATGTATTTTTGTGACTTAAAAATGGACGTGTTTGTAAAAATCTAACAAGGTTATTATCAGGATTTTAACCTGGAGTCTGAAACATTTGATAGCATATACTATATGTGACACAGAAAAGAAAGAGCATAATCAACTATTATAAATCGACATGATTTTACAATGTCACTTCTAAAATTTATTTTTTTTATTAATATTTTGTGACTTGAAAGACAAAAAATTTAAGAAACTACATATTAAGTATTGTTTTGGTAAAGATGACTTTTTAAATTTCTTATGAAATGTCCTTTCTTTTACATAGTTTGTAACTAAATGTGCATGCAATGCTTGTTTAATTTCTTATGGAAAAACCTCTTGAAATTGAAATAAACATCCAGGTTATGATACCCGGAGGCAATAGATATCGACATCGCAATGCCGGTCACCCGTTACCGAAACCAAATAGCTGTTGTCTCCCCTGATATCGATTTTCTGCCATATCGGTCATGAGGTCAATTCTTCCTCATGGCGATTCATAGATTTGCCGATCCTATTTCTGTCGTTCATTTCACATGAACACCGAAAAAAATCATTTCATTTCAATCTTAAATATAATATTATGCTCCATATTCCAGCACAAACCTGACAATATATATATATATATATATATATATATATATATATATACGTGACGTGACGTCATTGTACATTATTTCAAAATGTAAACTGCCTGCAGATATATGTATTAATAGCGCTTGCAGTGAATAATTAAAATAATTGTAAAACACAGAAGTCTGCTGCTGTTTATTCCTTACGAATTGAACTTATATATATATATATATATATATATTTGAGAATGAAAAGACTCGGCACAAGATGGAAGTCTATAAATCAAATCAAATGACTTCACATGCCTTTCCAACAGTAATTAATTATAAAAATACAAACTAGTTTCGCCTATCTGCTCATCAGTGTACATACAATGTAACGTGACGTTAAATACTGTTGGAAAGGCATGTGAAGTAATAAAAATGCGATAATTTCTTGAAAATTAAGACAGTGTCTCAAGAGTATGTAATCGATCTTTTCAATCATTTACGTTTGATAATTGTAAAAACAAACTACGGATTCTGTACTTACATAAAAAAAACAACAACACGAGTAACACGGGCACATGTAACAAAAGATTTGCTTTTACTATCACAAAAGAAACCTCTTTAACAGCATATCAGATGTAATCATGTAGAGATAGACCCAAAAAAATTAATGATAGTAATACATTAAATACAGTCTAGAAATTGATTTCCAAGTCCTTGAAATGACTAAAAATGATTTCACAAATGTGAAGTTTATGATAGTTTTGTTAATATCAATAACAGAAGTTTTAATTTTTAATTTAATTTTGTGATCCACAACGAATGACAACTCTTGCTTTGGGCTAGTACTTATAAGCAGAGATATCTATTAGTTTACTTCCCTTGCAATTACACAATTGAATGGAAAATGAAAACTGTTTTAGACACAATATCGTACTTTTTTGCACAACAAAAACATTTAGGATTTATTCATTTGTGATTGATTTCCCCATCAAAACACGGTTCCTATGATTCTGTCAATTTACATATGGTAAAAAAATAACTTTTAACGAGCCAATAGTAAAATGAAGTACCAGTAATTAAATAATAGTGCAGATAATACAGTTTTGCTTGTATCAAAATGTCACAATAGAAACACTTTTGTAATACAGAACACCTGGTAGGATTAGTAAAGGTGCAATTATATTGATCTCTATTTCCTATGCCTATGTAATGGATAATTATCTATGTATATCAAAATATTTGCATACACTCGTACATTGGATGAATAAAATATTTGGCATAAATGAATGTTGCGATTTTATTTTTCTGAGTTGATATTGAAACATGAGATTGCCTTATGATGGAAATATATTGACAGAACAGTCTTGGTATAGGGTCACTAGAAACATTTAAGTAAAATCACATTAAAAGTTTCAAGCGGAAAGGGGTTTTAACGTTCTAAATTATGAATAAAGAGAATCTCATCTCGCGTCCATGCTTTTTGATAAATCGAAATAATTTAATAACAAATAATCCTGGTAGAGGGTCCTGTTAAATCCTTTATGTTGCAGGTAGATTAAATGATCCTACAACAAACTACTGAGTAAAACGTATGTTAATTCCTTTTATTTACGATGCTTGAACTCAAGACAAGATTTCAACCGCCGTGTGTGCCATACAGAGTTACAGTTCTTCTTTTTCCACTTCTTACGGCTAACTTTACGAGCCTAAACTAAGTAGCACTCAATTTACTCTCGGAAACGATATTTTGCTGGAGCTAAATAATCTGACTTGATTCGATTACGGTAGCGGTGCGTCAGCCATTTTGATTCAATAAAAATTAATGATCGAAAATTGCTAGCAGGCTATGGAATACAATCCTGTCTTTACGTGACGTCTATTGACCAATAGAAATGCAAGAAACTTGTAGAAGGCGAGATAAGATATAATATCTGTCATTATATTTCAACGTAGTTTTAAGAGAAACTTGCTGTTTTCTTTTATAAATATCATTTATATTAATATGTTATATTATAATGGCGGTAATATACGTGCGAGGTGATAGATCGTCAATGCTTCAAAAATAATAGACCCTGTTGATCGGAATATATTTCCTCATATGTGATACTGTTATAAGTCTGACAAATATACAGCTTGCATCACAAGTAAATATGAACAGGCAGAAAAAGAATCCATATTGTACCTTTTGAACTGTATGTTGTCGGACTACTTTCCTTTAATATGAGTTCTATAAATAGTGCACACATCAACTTCTCTCATTTCTATTTAAACATCGACAAACATTTCGTTCGATAACAAGACAACAAACCAAAAACAGTGGAGGTATAAAATTATTAAAAACAGCTAAACCTGGCATTTTCTATTCGGCTATAATGGATTTTGCAAGGACGGATCACACTAGACGCTTGCGCGCCTCGTAAGATCCGATCTGACAATGTTCACTCGAGTCGAATACAGCATCCCTGATCGAGCTACTATTTTAATAACCCTACTTTATTGAAATAAGGTGTAATAATGCTCATTTAAATTTTATGGTGGTAATTCGGAAACAAAGACACAAAAGAGCTTTTTTAATCATAACCAGTTTCGTAAAAGCAAACATTCATATTAAAAATGCACATATATTAGCCATCTGATTAAAGATAATGAAAAATGTATTACAAATGTCGGTTTGATTTATTTCCTTGCATGAACACAACATTTTCCTGATTTTCTTTGACCATTTGTAATAAACCTCATTGTGGTCTACATAAATACTGGTAAACTAGTTCCGCAAAACTTTTTAATTATGTCATACAAGTATAACAAGAGATCCAAATGGGCTTAAGTCGCTCACCTGAGGCAGACCTAAGAATTAAAACATAAATAAAAGATAAAAAATGAAATTAAAAAAGAAATTAATAAAAAAATAAAAAACGAAATCCAAACCTAAAAAAAATATAAAAAAACATTAACATTGAAATTAAAAACAATAAAAAAAAAAAATGAAATTGAAAACAAAATATAGAAATTAGAAGAAACGTTTTCCCTGTATAAATTTATGTAAAACCAGTGAGCTCTAGGTAGGGGCCAATTTTGACCACAGGGACATGATTTGAAAAAATCTTGGTAAAGGGCCAGTATATTTCAAATATCTTAGCCCAGGATATTACGGTTTCAGACAAGAAGGTTTTTAAAAGTTCTCGTATAGAATTATACGATTTGTGTTTATTCAAGAAAATTAATTCTTACTCAGAATAGTATACTGTTTAGCAATTTGCTCCCTTATTCAGTATGCATTACTACAGTTTAGCTATTTGTCTTCTAATTTTAGCCCTAGCAGTCCCTTAAAGTGACCAAGTGCCTCCATTTGATCTTTGCAGATCTATCAAGAATAAATGAGAAGAATACTTTTACAGGTTTTTTTCTTTTTTTAGCTCTAGCGAGTGCCCACCCCATTTTAACACACCTGGGAGAAGACCGTATAATAATACTACAGATCAAGTTTGATGAAGATCAATCAAGCGGTTCCTGATAAGACGTTGTTTAAAGGTATTTCTATTTTTAGCTCTAGCAGCCCCTAAAAGGTGTAAAGGGGACTAATTGCCCCCATTTAAACAACTTTTGGAGAGGATCTTATAGTTATGCCACAGACCAAGTTTGATGAAGATCTATCATGAAAAGAAGTCGTTTAATGACTTTTTCTATTTTCAGCTCTAGCGGCTCCTAAAAGGGGCCAAGTCCCCCATTTGAAAAAAAAAAAAAACAAATTGATAGAGGACCTCGCCAGACCAGATTTGGTTTTAGTCTGACTATAAGTTTCAGAGGGGAAGATGTTTAAATGAAAATGTGGACGATGGACGACGGACGCCAGACCATCCACCTATACTAACTCACGCAGAACCAGGCGAGCTAAAACGTGATAAAATACATAACATACAAACAAATATCCATTCTATATAGAATTACAAGAGGCTAATGTTATGTCATAATATTTTAAAATAACCCTATTCTTTATTTTCCTACAACCACCAAAATGTAGTTTTAAATTCATAAATCTCAATAAAAAGTATTCTTTAAACGTTTGTCTAAAGAAAAGCACTGACTTTAAAGCATGGCAAAAGTAGTGTTTCAAATAAATGTGTTCGGTGTATCAGCAGAATCAATACTGTATGTTTAAATAAGTGAATAGAGAAAAACATGCATGAGTGGCCAAAGTGTGCAAGAACGAGCGCGCCTGCGTTCGTGCATGAGAGTGCATGACATTGTGTGCCTACATGAACGTACTATCAGTAAAAGCTGAAAAAAAATGAAGAAGGAAATATTGTTAATGCATTTCCCATTCAAAACATGTGCCATATATGTGCGTATAAATATCAGCACAGATAAATTACTATTATAAGTATTTATATTAGTATATAATTTCTCTAATAATCAACCTTAGTTGTATAACATTAAACCAAGAAAGTTCTTTTCCACAAATTCAGAGTTACTTTAACTTTTATTTAGTAAACATGATGCACAACTGATCCACTTACTAAAGCGTTTGCCTAACCTTACTCTGTGATCCTGTTTGGCGCCATATAAACTATGCTGTGTTGGTGCGCCGTAAAACCCAAATAAAACAAAATAAATTATCTAATGATATTAGTAATTGTCTCTCGTAGATAATCAAATTATTACAGTGTAAATAAAACAAGAAAATAAAACAACTGACAAAGATAAATATCCTACATTGCAGTCTACCTAGCCATATTTACAATCGTTGAAAATAAATATCACTCTGTTTTAGCCAGCCGAAATTGCATCAAAGTTGATATAAAGCTCTAAAGCTTTATCAAATACGTCTAAGGTCATCCTACACTTTACACCTTCGTAAATACGTGACATCAGTTCTCATCCTCACGACAAAATGTTCACAAACGTCCATTAATAGGGATTCTTCACATCAGCCTGTTAGAAACCAAAAAGGTGCCGCCTCACATCGTTTAAATATACTGAATGCAGATCTTTAAGATAAAGAGGAAATTAATTCACCGTACCCTTTCGTTTGAAATTCACTTTTAAACTAACAGTACGTTTGAAGCCTATTTACTTACTATTTATCAAAAGACAATATAATTTTGACATATCAACTTAATAATTCATACTCTACATTATATAACATTTATATATATATATTTTTATGCTTGATGATACATGAAGAATTAAGAACAATTTTCCGGTTACTCTTTGTTTGAAATTCACTTTTAAACTAACAGTACGTCAGAAGCATATTCCCGCCTATACGAGATGGACAATACAACAGTTCAGCTTAGATCTCTGTTTCACTTTAAATGTATTACTGGCAAAGTCTGTACCTCTGACACCGAATACTCCAAAAATGGCGGAGAAACATTGTAGCGTATTTGAATTGGTTATACAAACAAAAAATTACATGGTGGGTGTAAGAGTGAGGTTGAGTGCTAAACCATAAACCGGATTAAGCTCCCCAGTTGTGTTTTTTTTCCACTGACCGTTTCAAGGCGGTGACCAACTGTGCTCCTTTATTTTTTTGTTTTGTCCTAGTCTGTCTTTTTGTGTGTGCTAGTGCGCACGTGAGGGTGTACGTTAAAATACATATTTTTCGACATCACAATCAATTCATTTTCCAAAAGACTTCAATGAAAAAAAAAGATCATGTTAATTTTATACGTGCACATGTAACTAGGTCAAGTGGGATAAAGTGAGTGAATGAATTGGATTTTACGGCGAATCGACACGAAAAGGTCATATATCGCCAATATAAGATAAAGAGTACCTTGAATATATACTTGATGGTTGCCTAATTATTTAGATTCCATCGAAAGCTACAACTTTATAATACAGTATCTGGGGAAATTTGTGTGCGAAAAAGGGTCTCTCGTAATTTCACCACAAATGTTTAGAGGAATGGCTGAAGTGTTAAAATCTATCAGGTGATTGGCTGAAATCATGGTACGTTTTTCAGAATCCAAGATGGCCGCCAACATTTAGAATTTCGCTTGAGACCCATTTTTCGCTGCGGTTGTTGGTATATTTTACCTTATATATGTTTTTTTTTTTCCATTTAAATCAACACAAGAAAGCTGAGTTCCATTTTTGATAGCAAAATATTAATAAAAAGTGTGCTTTTATAAGAAAAAATGCTAATTTTAGCCTAAAAATGGCCAAAAATATTGGGGTAGGGGTCCTATTTTAAATTTTCATTCAGACCCCTGGTACCAAGATGCTCTTATTTGTGCATTATAATAATTGTACACATTTCGGAAAGAAAATCACACCATTTATACAAAGAACGTTGCATTTTTTTACTTTACTAGCCAAAAAAGCGGGTGGGGTATATTTGTATGTTTTTTAGTCAAAATTTTGAATTTCGCTTGAGAACAAATATTTGCAAGTGTTCTTGGTATTTTTTGTCTTTATATGTTTGTTGTAATTTTAATTACCGCAAGCAAGACAAGTTTTACTACTAGAAGCAAAATATACCAAACATTGTGGTTTTTATATGAAAAACAAAAGCTAATTTTTAGCCTCAAAATGCCCCAAAACTTTGGGATAGTGCTAGTATTTAAATTTTCTTTTCAGATCTGTCGTTTCTAAGTGTTCTCATTTTGTAATTATAATAATTTTACACATTAAGATAATGTAATTACACAACTTGTACATTTAATAATGAAATTATTTTTGATTTACTCGTAACAAAAGTGGGTGGGGTATATCAACATACATTTCGCGCCTCTTTTTTACATAGCTAGTGTTTTCTCAATACACAATTTTGTATGATAAAATAAAATGCTACGTAAATGTTCGTATTTTGAAAGACATATAACTGATCTGGTTTTATTTGTGATGTAAAATTTAAAATGGAGGCCATATTCCAATATGGCCACCAAAATGGCCGATATTTACAGTTTTGTTAACTTGAATGTATGTGCTTAGTGAAATCACCATAAAACGTTTCATAGTATAGTTGCATGCATATGGTGATAGGTTCTTTTATTCAATAGAAATGCACAAAATTTAAGAACAACATCTTTTTATTGAAAATCAGTCTCAATATTTGTGGTTTGAATCAGTCAATAATAACAACTGAATTAAATATATTAAACAAATCTTCAATATTTCATTCTTATACAGCTTAGAATAATGACCTCTAAAAGAACTGTTTATACCCTAAACTTACAAAACATTCCTCACGCAAAACATTCTGAATTGACAACATACAATATAAACATTTGGATTGTTTTACAATACTATTGGAACTGAAAGAACCACATTCGGGTTGCCGCAGATGTTCAGTTGGTGTGGGTTTTCTTTGCATTTATAAAAAACACAGCATCTAATGCCAGCTCAGCTTTCACTAAACATTTTATTTTTAGAAACTAAAACTAACTTCAAATGTAGAAAATCCTCATAATTATATCAACTTGAAAAAATACAAACTAACTGTGTATGTGGAACTAAATTTACAATTAAGGTATTATCCCCCTTATATTTGGTATATTCTTAAAGCTGACCTTATTTCGCAAATTGTTGAAAGTTTTAAACAACTTTTACCGTGCCGTGTTTTATACATTTTACATAGTTTATGCTATTTCTTCTTACTCAAGTAGAGATAAATTTCAAAACGATGACCACTGTCTAAAACGTTTGTAGAGAATCCATTATCTCGTTATTTTTATAAAAGAAACGTCAAACTATTGGTAAACAATTATAGAACACAAACTTAAACTGTCGGTATCATTTTTTTCTAGAGTCTCTTAAGAAAAAGGATTTAATGAGACAGAATTCTTACTCCAACTTTGAAAAATTAAAGTTGGATCAAGTCATCTAAAGAGTAAAAGGAAAGTAGAGAACTTTTACCGCATGTAACTCAGTATTTCTAAAAATGTCTAACTCTGACCCTTCTGTTTCAGAGGTAGTTCCACTTTGAACAGCAAAACATCTCTTATTAGATGAAAAAAAATCCACTGTTGTACAATAAATCAATAATAATTCCATAAAAAAGTATAATCTTACTAGAAGAAAGGGAATATAAGGGGAAAAAATGGTCCCACTAGTACTCGAACCTATGCCCACTTGAAAAATTTAAGTCAAAGTAGGTTTATGGTAGGAATTGAATACTCTTCATAAGTAGGTACACTATAATGGGCCTAATACCTTCTTTTTTTACAGTATACAGATACCAATCATCTGGCATATACTGGTACTGGCGCTTAAGTGGTGTAAGAAATTTTTACGTGTGCATATCTTGATAAAATATATTATATTGCAGTATATCTAAAAACCATCCAGTATGAGTTTAGCGAAGCTCTAAAGACTGCACTTCCCTCCTGAAGCTGTCTAATGAGGGGCAACTAATCACTGTTTGGATAAGGCTGTTCTATAACCTGATAGTGTCTGGGAAACACGACTTCTGGTAGTTGAGAGTCCGGGCAAAAGGCACCAGAAATCTCATGTTATGACCTCTGAATTTGTTCAATGGGATGAGGTGTGTAGTTGGCATATCCGCTAATCCACTGACAACCCAGTACATCATGGTGACCTTTGCCTGTGCTCTCCGCCCAATGAATGAAGGCCATTGAAGATGATGCTGCTGGTTCGTTTGTGGTCAAAGAAAACCATCTGTGCTTTCGCTGCACCATCTCAAGTTTCCGTATATTTTCCTGTGTAAATGGATCCCAGATGACTGTAGCGTATTCCATAAATGGTCTCGCCAGGGTAGTATAACAAAGTTCTCTTGTTTTCTTTTGGAACTGATGCATATTTCTCTGAATAAATGATCTCGTATTGTTTGCTTTCTTTGTAAAAATGTTAATATGATGGTTCCAGTTGAGAAGAATAGCGAGTCGAATAGGATTTTAAGTCAACGCACTAAATATTCACCCTTACACCGGTTGCAACTTCCGGTAAAAAGAAAATGTTTACCAAAAGACGAAAAGGTGTAGCAGTTTTGTCGCAGTTGGACGTTTTCGGATGTGAATCGACATCTGATAGTAGTGACAGCGATACTGATGGCGATGCAGAAGCTTTGACAATAATTATGGCGCAGAGAAAGTACGAAATTTTGTTTTACCACTTTCAACTAGTTTTCATGGTGGTTTAATTCTACTGGTTCAACTTCGATTGCGACAGTGTTAATAAATTTGTAAAAAAATTTAACAGCTGGTACTGGGTGATCTCATAAATGTCAAAGGGGTAAAATTCAATGTTACACCAGGGACAGAAAGATATTTATTCATTATTTCTGATTTACCTACTAGTGTCCATTTTGAACTAGCTGATTGAGGTATGACAGGGCTATGTAGATCGAAAGGCCTGGTCAATGTAATACATATTTAAACTGTCTCATTTTTATAATCATGAAGCAAATACTTTTGACACTATTTTTTTATTTACAGGAAAAAGGAACCTTCTGCTCTTCACCGTCAGAGAGGATATGTTGAACATGTAGCTTCCTTATTTCAATTGGATAAATTTTAGACATTTTTCAGGATGAGTAGGGTAAGTGTTCAATGTCTGAAAAATTATATTGTGGAAGCATGTACAACAGAAAACACCCAATGAATACTCTGTCGACAGTCCACTGGTGGTTCAGTTCAGAAACCGTTGGAGGAGAGACTTCTCATGATGTTATGGTATATGGCAAGTTTAGACAAATGCTCTTCAATAGCAGATAGTTTTGGAGTAAGTGAGAGTACTGCCTGCTGTGCGATACGGAATCTGTTACAGTGTATTAAAGAAAATTTGCTACAGAAGATTATAATCTGGCCTTCCGAAGATGAATTAATTGAAATTGCAGACATGTACGAGACTGTAAAAGGATTTCCAGGTGTAGTTGGCATGGTCGATGGGACTCACATACAGATAAAGAAACCATATGTCAGGGGTTTTGATTACTATAATCGGGATAAGTACTACTCAGTTGTGTTACAAGCTGTTGTTAGAGAGGACTTGCGGTTCATTGATGTGTTCACAGGCTTTCCAGGCAAAGTACATGACGCAAGAGTTTTCAGAGCATCACCACTGTACCAAAAAGGACAGGATTTGTTCCAGCAGAATCAACATATTTTGGGAGATACAGCATACCCAAATCTACCCTGGATACTCACGCCATTTAGAGACAAATGGACATCTTACAAATACTAAAATAAATTATAACAAAGTCCACTTTGGCATAGAAGCACTGTGGAACGTGCTTTTGGATTACTAAAGCAGAGGTTTGTGCGAGTACAAAATATAAATCAGGGCAATATTAGTACTATTGTGATAACCATTCTGACAGATTGTGTTCTTCACAATATTTGTATCATGAACGATGATGAATTAGCAACGGCTTTGTACAATATTTAGGTTTTCTCCAAGTTTTTATTAGAAATGCCTTTTAGGTTATATACTAAAATATGCTAAAAACCTTGATTACCCGCTATTTCCTGTTGAGCTTCTGCTCACAACGTTTGCCGTGTTCGCCATTTTCGTGGTCACGTGGTTTCTGCAACGCAGAATTTTCTTCGTTGAGAAGTTAGGTAAAGCTGTGACGTCATAATCTTATCAGTGTACCAGTCGAATAAAAATAATTACTTAATATTTTTGTATTGTCAACGAAATCAACCAGTCGAATCCACCCAATGTTGATGCCTAAAAATATATGCCTAAATATACTTAGCTGAGTTTACTTCTTCTGAAATGTGGCTATTGATGGTATATGGATTTCTAATTGGGTTCCGTTTGTTGGTGACGTGCATTATTTGGTACTTCTGAGGGTGAAATTCCATCAGCCAATCCTTTTCCCACCCATTGATGTAGCGCATTCAGATCAGTGGTAGTACATATTCATATTGTGCTTAGCTATAAAAGTATTAGGTGTGTTCTAAGACCGCATATAAACATAAACATGATAGTTAGACATATGTACTATTAAGCAGTTGTTCGTATTTTCAATAGGAATTAAGTTCTAACATAGCTTTAATTTTCCTTTTAATATCTACTTTGACATCAATAAAACTTAGAGATTTTGTTAAATGTTTTGAAAGGACAAACAAAATGGTCAAGGTATATAACAAAGGGTCATTATAACAGTAGCTTGATTTGAGATGCTGTATTTGGCTATCATGAACTTTGCAAGGCCAAATATTATTTGGCGCTCGCGCCCCTCGTTTGATCCGACCTGGCAAAGTCTCTTCAAGCATATATAGCCTCCAAGATAAAGTTACTTATATTACTTATATAATAATCTTATTGTCATATATAAAATAGTGGTTTACAAAGAAATTATATAACATCACCTCTTGTCTATCACTTCAATCAAACGTTCCATTTATATACTGTAAACTGTGTCCATAGGACATTCCCCCACTGTGTCATCTTCAATATAGCAAAAGCAACTGCGGTAAAGACAGTCACAGGAAAAGAACTTCCTCCATGGTCATCTGTATATCAAGTTTGATCGTCTGTAAAAATTGAAGCAAATCAGGCTAATATTGTGGGAAAAGTTAGACACACAATATTTTTCCCTATATTCAATGTAGCAAACACTATCAAAGGGCCATAACTGTGGTAAAAATAGTCGCAGCAAATATTCCTTCCTTAATGGTCATCTATACATCAAAGTTGATCATCAATGAAAGTTTAAAGCAAATCAGATTAATAGTGTGGAAGGAGTTAAACACACAAGAATGTTCTCTATATTCCATACAGCAAAAACTATCAAAGGGTCATAACTGCGGTAAAATAGTCACAGAAAAATCCTTCCTTTGTGGTAAACTACACACCAAGCTTGTTGATCTGTAAACGTTTAAAAACTGTGGAAGAAGTTGGACACACAAGATTTCATAAATTTGAGATATGTATAACTTACATACAGGCCTCAAAAGAGTTTAGAGGTCATAGCTCTGCATTACGCCAATGACGTATTTTAAACAAAGGGAATGAACTTAAAAAATAACTTCAGTATACTTAATTTTATTCTATATCTATTTTATCTATCCAATCACGAACGTTCATTTGCAACACGTGACCGTACAATATATTACGGTATTTGGACGCATGTGCGTACAAAAAAAATCCTGTATTTTCTGTATTTGGATGGTTCAACAGTCCCATGGTAAACATACGATTAAGCCCGAAACGCACGAAAATGTTCCGAATGTTAATCGGATGAAGTAGGCGCTCTTATGTACAGAGTTCGATTATCATCTTGAAGTCAGGATATTCCCAAATAGAAATTATACAGATCTAGATATATACAGATATAATTTGATAAACATCTAATTGATTGGAAAAATCTATTATTTTGAATGGCAGTGGCTAGGTGTCTGGTAACCGAACCTCTAGACAACCCATACAGGAAAACTGCAAATTTAGCCTTGTCCGCTCTCTAAATCTAACAGTTTTCATCCGATCTTCACCAAACATGCTGACAATGTTTATGGTCATAATATGTCAGCGTATTATGTGAATATCCGTGACAGCTGGTAGGCGGTCGGCATTCAAAGCATGTCCGCTGTCTAATTCAGTTTTCATCGGATCTACACCAAACTTGCTGCCAGTGTTTCTGGGCATAATGTCTCATCCACGTATAATAACCATCCAAATCGCCAAATGGCTGTTGTAGGGAGGTTGCACAATATATTCATTTAATACTGATACGCAGAAAAACAGCATTAAATGAATTACGTATATTACGCATTGAAGTGAAATAAATATAGAATAAAATGATTATATAGGGCCTAACATTGTTCTGTATAATATATATTTGCACACATACTAAGCTGGGAAAATACAGAAAAGGCAGGAATACAACATTCAGTGAAACATTTTTAATTTAAACTAAGATAAAATTGATATAGAATAAAAAGCTTATTTAACATTGTACTGTACAATACAAGATATATTTGGACTCGTACAAAGCTGAGAAAACCATATTGGACTCGCCTAGCGGCTCGTCCAATATGGCTTTCTCAGCTGGGTACTCGTACAAATATATCTCCGTATTGTGCAGAACAATGTTAAATAACCTAATATTAACAAATCAAACTCACATGATTTACCCGTATCTCAGAAATGATATGTTTAATCTGACTGGGCACACTAAAGAGACTTACATAGGTACTTTGTAAAATAACACAATGTGCTAAAATGCATAGTTATATACCCCACTCACCTTTTTGGCTGGTTAAATGAAAGTAATTCATTTTTCATCGTACAAGTGGTGTAATTGTCTTTCCTGAATGTGTACAATTATTATAATAGAAAAATAAGAGCACCTGGATACCTTGGTTCTACAATCAAACTTAAAATAGGGATGGCATTCCAACATTTTTGGTGCATTTTAGGCTAAAATAACACGGTGGCATTTACTCTAATAAAAATGCATTTTTATTAATGTTTCACTGTAAAAAATAAAATTTACCATTCTTGTGTTGATTCAAATATAAGAAAACGTACGCAAAATAAAAAATACTAACAACCGCAGCGAATAATTTGTCTTAAGCGAAATTCTAAATTTTGGCTAAAATGCATAGTTAGATACCCCACCCACCTTTTTAGCTAATAAAATAAGAATAATTCATTTTGTTTTGTATAAATGGTGTAATTGTCTCTCCCAAATGAGTAAAATTGTTTTAATACAAAAAAGAGCAGCTGGGTACAATGGATCTGAATACAAATTTAAAATGGAACCCCTACTCCAACATTTTGGGCCATTTTAAGGCTAAAATAATCATTCTTCTTATGAAAACGCATATTTATATATATTTTTTTACAATAAAAAATGAATCTTACCTTTCTTGTATTGATTCAAATGAAAAAAAAAAACATGTTTAAAATAATAAATACTAACAACCGCAGAGAATAATGGGGCTAAAGCGAAATTCTAAATTTTGGCTAAAATGCATTCTCAGATACCTCACCCACATTTTTGTGGCTAGTGAAATAAAAAAAAAATCATTTTGTATGGTATAAATGGTGTAATTGTCTGTCCCAAATGTGTACTATTATTTTGATACTAAAATAAAAGCACCTGGGTACAATGAAAAAAAAATAAAAATAGGACCCCTACCCCAACATTTTGGGTCATTTTAGGGCTAAAATTAGCCATGTTTTATGAAAACGCATATCTATATTATTTTTTTACCATAAAAAATGAATCTTTCCTTTCTTGTATTGATTCAAATGTAAAAGACGTGTGTAAAATAAAAAATACAACCGCAGCGAATAATGGGTCTAAAGCCAAATCCTAACTTTTGGTGGCCATCTTGGCGGCCATCTTGGATTCTGGAGAACGTACCATGATTTAAGCCAATCATCTGGTAGATTCTCATACTTCAGCCATTCCTCTAAATATTTTTAGTGATATTACGAGGGGACCTTTTTGCACACAAATTTCCCCAGATACTAGACTGGCTTTCTCAATAATCTTTTAACTTTAAGAAAAGAAATTCAATCATTAAACGGACTAACAAAATTTTATTCCTTTCAACAGGATGGACTGAACATAAAAAAGGTAACAGAATCGGGTTTCCGTCAAATAAGGGTGATTCTGGCAATAGCCTTTGTATTGCTAAATTATTGATAAGATCAAGCAATGTTCTTCTTTGTTGGTGCTACAACAGAACACACTGGACGGTTACTGTCTTGAAGACTATTTTGACCCCCTTGAAATTCAACCCAACAAAAAACTGTTCAAAACGTCATTACAGAACTACAATGGATAATATATCTCTATTGGAGATACCAGCAATAGGATTCGAGCTTAAATGCAAGTTCTGGTTTCTACTTTCTTCGCATTTCATTACAGGTCTAAAATGAAGCCACTGTATATGAACACATGTAGTTCAACAACGGATAGTTTGGTCAAATGTAACTGCATTTACTTAATATTTCATAGGTATACTGAGTAAATATTCGTTATCAAGTACATGAATGTTCTGTGTTTTTTTTGTACAATGGTTTCCATAGGCGACGATTAAGGAGAGAACTTATTGAATTTATCTATGTTAGGAACTGACGTGGTACATGTAGAACCATCACTGCTTAGTATTTAAATTGAAAAACAGGTTGAATTATCATTACAAACTCCAGTTCTAGCGATGGACTTCCAAAATTGTACGTATTTAAAAAGCATAATTGAGTTTAATACCAGGGCATATATGGTATATCGAAAAGCTGAATTCAATTGTCTAAAGAAGTCCTCTGTCTATAGTAGTAACTTTCAATTGGTCGATTCGACGGTCGCCATAGACAGGTACATACAAAATATATACCAGACCAGTTCCAAATGTACTCCAACAGTGTTGATAAGAGTTATTCACGCCAGGTGAATCCTTTTCACGTGCAATAGTAAACAGTCTCCGGATTTAGTTTGCAAATCCGGAATTTTCGCAAACTCAGCTGCCTTTTATCTTTGACTTTTGTGTGAATTTTTTGACTTTCAAAAATAGTTCGGGTCTCATAGAGAATTAATTGGCCTTTTCCTTTTACATATCTCAAACATTGAACTCTTGGGACGACTTCAAAGTTGGTCCTCCCATGGGAATATTTTTGCTCCCGCGAGATTTTTGCTACCCCTTGGGAAGTCCCACTGGAGGTTTTCTCCCACTTTAAAATTGCGGGAAATATCCCCCATTGGGTTTTAACAAAGTTTCTGAAATTCAGTCTTTATCGCTGGTAAGTATTTCTTAATCTTTAATGTTCTGTTGTTTCTACATAAAACCTGAAAATAAGCGATTTGAAAATCTCTGACTGGAGGTTTTCTCCCACATATTTTACTGGCGAACTTCCGCGAGGTAGTTCACCTGCGGGAGATTTTCTCCTGTTTTGAAAATGGGGTAATTCCCCCATTTTTATTGCTGGATTTATTCTTACTTTCATATATAGAATCTATTCTCGGAAGTTTACGCAACAATTTTTAATCACAACTGACTTTCTTAAAATAATAATAATAATAATAATAATGATAATAATAATAATAATAATAATAATAATAATAATAATGATAATAATAATAGTAATATTAATAAGAAGAACATAAAATAATTAAATCTAAATGTTTATTTTCGTGTAAAGTTATTTATCCTGATACGAGATCTCACCTCAATTAAATGTATGTTAGCTATCTTTTATGAGAGGTTATAAATATGTTAACGCACACTGAAAAAGCCTGCGGGCGGATTACACAGCTATTGCAGGAAACCACCCGTGACTTTTTCTCCTGTTACCTGTATGGTCAAAATTAAGAGTTTCCTTATTTTTGCCAAACCTCAGTTCTCTATGTCAGATTGTTACTGCGCTATTGCTGAGAACTTTGTTCAGCCGCATCGTTTTATCTAACTGAATTTAGCGGAGGATTTTAGCAGTCAACTCTTAATTTCCAATCTGCTTTTCAAGTTTGAATTTTGTTGCATTCTTCTTTTCTATTCGTGTTTTTTTTTAATAACTTAGCCTTGGATTTCTTTTTTATAACTTAATATTTCATTTTTGCTTCGGTATATTGTAGTGTTTATGAATAATACATCTGTAGTTGGTTTCGTATACGTACCATAAACATTAATCATGAAAATATTTTTAAGGAGTAAATAAGTTACGTTTACGGTATTACTAATCTTTGCTGACTTAATTTTGATTTCATACAATTGTGCTGATAAATTAGCTTATTGTGCAAATTTTCATCATATTATAAATATTCGCAATTAAATTATATTGCACTGTTAATCGATAACAACATTAAAAACAGGCAATGTCCTTGTCACATCCTTGAATTTTAATCAATATATAAAAATCAACCAGTGACCACACTACAGAACTGTGAATATATGAAAGATCAAAGTCTTCGGAAGTTTTCAATTTTTTTGTCCGTTTCCGTTTCTCAGTCTGTGGGCAAGCATAATATTTTCAACAAGTAAGTGCTCATCAGAGATGGTGCTACACATTTTAACTGAAGAAGCTTTCGTGTGTACGGGCCCTCCGTAAGGATTTTAATTTACCCAACATACAAAACCTTTTCACCTATTTAGAAATACAGTACGGAAACAAACTGAGGTTTTAAAATGAGGTCGTAGAATTAAGCGGCATGCCGTAGCCATGGAAACGGCTATCGAAGCTGGTAATCGCGGAAACTCAAAAACTGTCCTTTGTCATATTTCAAAAAGTAGTAGTAGTAAAAACTTGATTTTTTTCATATTTTCATTAAGTTATTAATACCTATTGTTTGCAGTGATTATATTCTAAATATCTTATTAGATTTCATAATTGTCGTCAGCTCGTGCTCTTTTTTTTTTGTTTAGTTTAACGTCGCACCGACACAATTTTAGGTCATATGGCGACTTTCCAGCTTTGATGGTGGAGGAAGACCCCAGGTGCCCCTCCGTGCATTATTTCATCACGAGCGGGCACCTGGGTAGAACCACAGACCTTCCGTAAGCCAGCTGGATGGCTTCCTCACATGAAGAATTCAACGCCCCAAGTGATTTGAAGTCAGCGACCTTAACCACTCGGCCACGGGGGCCCCTTCGTGCATTTTTAGTAATTAGCAAGTGCATTCAATTTTGAACCAAAAGTGTGCCTTTTTTTAAATCAGAATAAAAAAAATAGACTTAATTACAACTATAGCTAATATTTGGCTTGAAAATATTGTATAATACGCATGCAATTGAAATTCTAAAATTTTGGATATGTCAGTTTAAAATCATTTTATACATTTATGCAGCGGATTACATGCCATATATGTTCTTAATTCTCTTTCTTTTTCAAAACATATGGACAATGGAGGTGAGGAATAACTCGTTAAATCTCAGCTAGGAATATTCAACGTATTCTATTATATGAATAAACAATATTTGTTAAATAAATTATTGGAAAATAATGTAGAAAAAATATGAGTTATTTCGGTGACACTGCCCTTTGTTATTTGTCAGTTTTGTATAGATACGCAAATTATATATTGCATGCATATTTTTTTTTCTCTTTTTTGTTGATGTTTTTACTATTACTGTTACGAAATCAAGTATTTTAGATTTGATGCTTCTATCATTTTAATAATATTAGCCGGACTTCTCTCCATAATTCAGCGGTACCATAATGGAAGTAAAGATTTTCAGTGTGTGAAGAGCGGTTTTACCAAAGTGATACTAATGTTTATGTACATGCTTCTATGGAAACCCGGTGCGCCATGTTAATTGCCAATTGCTGAATATCAAATATCGATGTTAAATGCCAAACACCTTATGCAAAATGTTTTGAGAACGAAATGACATGTATTACTATGGAAGGCCAAATGCTAAGTGACAAAAAAATTATTGCAAAATGTTAATTGCTATATGCTTAATGTCAAATATTGCCTATTAAATGGTAATTGTCAAACGATAAATAATGACTGTTTATTGCAAAATATGAAGCAATAAATGCCAAATGATTATTGCTAAGTATTTATTCAGATAAAGAGCTGAATATATCAGTGTAGTAAGTACATAAATGTAAGTAAGTAAGTAAGTAAATTTTATAATAGTGACATTGTGTATATACATGACAATCATTTGACTAATAACAATAACAACACCCGGCCACGTTGGGCCTATAAGTCACTTCAGTAAATAGATTTTATGATACAATATGGGTATATTTATGTACAATCAAGTCCTATTTACAATGCGCAGGCTAAAGCTAGTTATTCAAACACTATGATATGAAATTTATCAATTATACAAAAGAGATTTTCTTCTACACATGCCAAGTACAATAAATTTTGCAACTTGAATAAAATTGTTATTAGCTAGGTATTTTAGTATTTCTGTACAAGATAATGAAAGAAAATGTCAATTACATTCTATTGTTTTAGCAACAAGAGTTACCCTTACGTTTGCATACGTTGGACAAGTTAATAAAAAGTGTGTTTCATCTTCGATCGAGCCGTTGTTACAGAAATGACAGATTCTTTCATTAGGATTAAGACCTATATATCTGCCAGTTTCAACTTTAAGAGGCAAAATTCCGCAGCGAAACTGAGCTAAATGAGATTTTTTTTACATTAGAAAGATTACTGAGAAGATAATTTTCTGTGGTAAACTCGTTTTTGAATTGTACGTAACTTCTCAGTTTCGATACTGTTTGTATTTTTTCAGACCAATCAAGCTTATACTTTTCTAACAAACAATCTTCCAACTCTTTGAGATCAACACATGTCTTGTTCAAAAAATGTTCTAACAGATTTGCTTCTTGTAATATATGTTTGATCTCTGAACACCATGTTTTACCTACAAACTGATAATCATGTACAAAATTTGTATTGTTAGCCTGGTATTCTCCATTTTTATCAATCTGTTCCAAAACCTAACCATATTAACCCAACATCTGTGTCTTGTGATAATCCAACCCGTATCACCCGTCGTAGCTAGAATCGGAGTAAATTTGTGAATACCCAAGAAATATCTAACCGCTCTATTTTGGATCATGTCAATTTGATTGAAATAATTAAAACCCCAAACAGAGGAACAATAGTCCAATACAGGTACCACACAAGAATAATATAGTTTAATGTATGTTTTGTAACCAACATCTTTATGATTCTGTATATTCGAGATAACATCACCCAAGGCTCTGCTCCCGGCTTTTGCTAGTGTATCAGCTGCACATGAAATATCAGTGTATTTATGCATCCTTTAAATAGTCATTGGCCTTTGTTACATAACTCTGTCTCTATTAAAATAATTTCTTAACACTTTAGAGTGAAAAGTTTCGATCACATAATCTCATAACCATTAGAACACGATATTGCTTCAAATCAGACTGAACTTTATATGTTTTTACGTGATTAAATGTAACAGTCATTAGTTTAAGGGATACAGACCATAAACGTTAAAGCATTTGACGATTAGCATTTATCGTTTGGCAATAAGCATAGGGTATTTGACATTTAGTATTTGGCATATAGCATAAAGGATATGGAATATGGCATTTGATATGTATGAAAGGCCGGTGCGCCATGCTTATTGCCAAATGCTAAAATGACAAATATTTAATGCTAAATGCCAATTACTTAATGTTAAACGCCAAATACTTAATGCTTAATGTCAATTACTTAATGCAAAATGCCAATAAATGATATAAAATGCAACATACCCGATATTATATGCCTATGGAAGGCCAATGCGCTTTGCTAACTGCAAAATTGTTAATGCAAAATGCTATTTATGAACTGCCTTTCAAACGGTGATTGTCAATGATCAATGCTAATTGTTAAAACACAAAATGCTCATTGCTAAGTTTTCATTGAAATAAAGAACTGAATATATCAGTGAACGTATGCATCCGTTATATAATCATTTTCCTTCGTTACGTAACTTTGTCTCTGTTAAATATTTTAGTCTAAACATTTAACGGCAAAATTTTTTGGTTCCGTGTCCCCGCAACAGATGCATCGTTATTGCTTCAAATTAGGCTGGTAGAACATTTTATTTCATTGTTTAATTAGTAAAATTTACATAGATAAAGATAATAAAGATTGACAAATTTTAGAATTACCATTTATCATTTGGCAATTAGAATTTTGTATGACATTTAACATTTGACATTTACTATTTAGTATATAGCATATAGTATTTTGTATGTCGCATTGAGCATTAAGTATGTGACATTTATTATTAAGCTTTTTGTATTTAGCATTGAAATTTTCTTATGAAACAAAGACAAAACTGAATTGGTATAATGTAACCTTGTACAATTTCGGTATTTTCACTCGAAGCAAATGGTTCTAAAGTGTGCATATTGATAACAGCCGGAGCAGCCGTACTAAGTTGCAATAAAGAATTGATTCAAGCACTGAGACGTCTAGGATTTATTCAAGTTGCTCTAATTGAGTGCTGGCGGTGGAGGGTTCGAGGTTTGGCCACCCGGAGTTACTCATTAATACTCTGATTTCGTTTTTACAAGTTGTCCTAAACTAACTTTCTGTTTACTTCTTAAAACGAGATTATGGTATATGTGTGTTTTCAAATGTGTAGAATGTAAGTCATTATGGCAAAAA
>NW_026462600.1:0-66688 GCF_021730395.1 Mercenaria mercenaria
CGAAGTTGCCTTGGGTCAACAGGTCCGGTTTTTATTGTACGGCAAGACCCAAATTGCGTTGAGTTGCGTAAAGGGCATCAGTAAATAGTACAAAGTTTTAGGCAGTAAGTAATTAGTTTAGATTGCAATAGAGTACTACAGGTTTGATGCCATTCTTTAATAAAGTCGTATGACTCGAAGTTTCTTTGGATCACTTTGTCCGGCCCTTATAGTACTGTAGGACCTAGATTGCTTTGCGTTGCGTAAAAAGGCATCGTTAAATAAAATAAAGATTTTTACAGTAAATATTAAGTAATGTAGTGTAAGATTGCAGTAGAATACCACAGTTTTGATGCCGTTCTCTAGTTAAGTATTATGACCGATTCTTATAGTGTGGTAGGACCTATATTGCTCGGGGTTGTGTAACAGGTATTAATAAACAGTAAAACACTGTAGTAAATAATTGGATTTAGGTTATGTAAGGTTGCTTATCTTTCTTTTTGATGGTTTGTTTTTCGACGTCAACAACGTGAGTAAAAAGACTATGAGCTTGAATGGAGCCTCGCTTGTTTATAGTCCCAAACTTCTCTCAAGTAACGTGAACCGCAATTGGTATTTAACCTTAGTTTGTTTAAGTTGTTGCATTGCGTTGCAGTTACATATTTTCCGTTAAGGTATGATTTTTGATTATTCGGACTGACTGGCATGTCACGCTTGGTCTCCTTCCCGTCGAGTGATTTTTTCATCAACTTGGTCGGAGCCCTCGCGCTTACCCTATCAAGTTTAATTAGAGTGGCCGTTACAACCCATCTTATTATAATACTATCCCATCTTGTTATAATATTATGTAAATGGAATTGAACCTTCAAACCAACTTGACAGGAGCTTCTGTGCCTACCCTGTCTCGTTGAAAATGTTACTGCGTATTTAAGATTGAATTAGGTTTTAATTACTTAACGGATAACTTTATTTATGTCATATTTAATTTTTTTTGTTGAGTATGTTCAGAATTGTTGGCAAGGCAGTTAAGTTCATTAACCTTCATCAACTGGGCAGGAGCCTCAGGCGTACCCGGTCCCGTTGAGGAGGTTACTTATTTTTGACAAAAAAAGTTATTAATTATTTAACTTATGATCACTTTATTTTGTTACATTTGTTGTTATGATAGAATTGTTTGCAAGGTAATTATTAAACATATAGAGGAGGCAATGTGTGTTTATTTTTATTTCGAGTAATTTCAAATAATATAAAATTTGCTTCAACTATTTATAGGACAATTATAATAGAATCTTATTTCTTAATATTTTTAAAGGAAAGATGTACCTAATTGTAGCACAACCTTTTTTCATACTGATAGCGACCAACGCGAATAATGAACATAATATATAATAGAAGTGCTCCTAATAAAATTAATCATAATGGTATCATTATGTAATTCTACTATTTACGTAGTATTAAATCATATCTTTTATTCATTTATCAGCTCGACAGTGATACTGCTGACACCCTTTCAGCATTGTTTGAGGTATGCAGACAGTTTGAATATTTTGAGTAATTTTTAGTGACAATAACTTTGACTTGGAGTAAAATAACATTTATTTGGGATTTCTAGTATATTACACTGGTTGTTGGTGACAGGATACGGGATATACGCTGTCGAGGAAATCCATATCAGGCGAGAGCGACGTTCGAGTCTGATACGGATTTCCGAGACAGCGTATATCCCGTATCATGTCACCAACAAGCAGTGTAACGATTTTATCTTGCCGACTACCCTTTACTGACATGCTATAATCAACATTTTTTGTAAATTAACAAAGCTACTTACAGTGCAGACTGGAATCCTACATTCATTTGTTTGGTCATCATGTTTTGTTTATACCGGTAGTTGATTTACACCAGCCATAAAATGCACAATGACCTGTGTTTTGGTTAAATCATAAAACACAAAAGCTCATTTACACAGGTTATGAACTGGGTTAGATCAGAAACACTAAAAAAACTTCTTGTTCCATCCCTTCGAAAGTCACCAGATTTCACGATGTCACAAATGTCTTGATACTTCCGCTTTCATCCCGTTTATGTTGCACGTAGATTAAATGATCCTACAACAAACTGCTGGGTAACAAATATGTCAATTCCTTTATTTTACGATGATTTAACTTAAAACAATATTTCAACGTCCGTGTATCCCATACAGAGTTATTCCGCTTTGAAATTTACGGCTAACTTTTGTCAAACTTCATGAGCCTCAACTTAAGCAGTGTGGCAGCCATTTTGTTTTAATCAAAAATCATATCTGAAATATACTAGCAGGATATGGAATATATCCTGTCTCCACGTAACGTCTATTGACCAATAGAAATGCAAAAAACTTGTAGGAGGCAAGATAATTTGAAATATCGTTTACCTATATATGTATAATTACTGAATATATATATATATATTTGTGCTTCTGTTTACAGATTCCAATCGAGGAAAGAATGTTGGCTCGTGTATTGCAGGTAAATTTTAATGTTTTCATGTTTTATAAATAAGAAAAGTATGTAAGTCTTCCGATAATGTGATATAAAGACATCTCAAAAATGACTAAAGTAATATGTTGTGTCTTTTTTTCCTTAACGTTTACCTTTCAGAATAAGAAATACATTAAGGTCGATAAATTCATAAGAGCAAGCAATTATTATGCATTTATCAATCAAATCGTCTAGTTAAAAGGGTTTGCTATTTTAGCATTATTTACAATTTTGAAGACAGAGAGGTAACTGTTGTGTGTATTGAAAATGTGCACGTATTCTTAATAATTGAACGAAGAGTGCATATACATAAATGCAAGCTTATAATCGTTTATATATTACTTGGTAGTCAACTTGAATATTTATGCCAATGTGAAATTGAAATATTGAAAAATAATAATCTTTTAAACGCGACGATACATTTTATAGAAGATGATGCAGCACGTTTAATTTACTGAGCCGTGTGGAAAAATATGGTTGACTTAAAATAATTAGAAAAATAGCTCTAAAATCCCCAAAGGGATTGAGTAATTCAAATCAGTCCCCTGCCCTTTTACGTCGTATTTTAATGATGTTTCTCTTGGTCCTTCGTAAAGTATATCATAATACGTCTGTGCATTATAAAGCTATGTTTGCCCCTATGTGCACGTGTATACATTTCCGTTAGGCGTGCTGTATAGCGTATTTGTCCTTTGTACGACTGATTCAAGAAGTATATACTTTAGGGACTTTCCAACGGATTTAAAAGAAAATGGTTTTATTCAAAAGACGACTGTGCAAGACTAATTTCATCAGTCAGCGAGGAAATTGTCGCAGAAAAAAAGGTAAAAAGTGAAATGTTTCAAAACTGTACTCCTGTAGCAGAGAGTATTCAAATATTTTTATATCAAAGGTAATGACTTTTTGGAAGATAGAGATACATATACACAGACTGTCCAGCATAGTGACATACTTTGAATAAAAAGGTGCTATATGATATGTTCAAAACGTCATCACTTATTACAGTCTGTTTAGAAATTATAGAATTTATTAGTGCTCTTTCCGGAGACAAAGGCTTGCACTATCTTCCTATTTACAAAGCTGATTATTTGTCAATATGCAATCTTGAAATATAGAGCAATTGTTTTTTTTCCTATATGATACTATTTGATATCGTCACGTTACATTTGTATGTATACTGATGTATATATATACTAATATTATTTTAATATATGTATTTTTTATAATTAAATACTGGCCTTTGAGTTAAGTGGGAGACACTCCATTGGCTGGACCGTGATTCGAACCAGGATTTCTGGACTGACTGTCAAGCATGTGACCACTAGTATCTAGTTGTTTGTTCCTGTATGTATGATAGGAAGATATTTTATGATACATAATGCAAATTCAATGTAATAATAGTTATTTTAGACAAATAGAATATTGGTTAAATAAAACAGTCTGTACTTAGCTGAACCTCATCAGACATCAATATTTTGTTAAAAAATGTAACGTTTACACAAGTGTTGTGACATGGTATATGTATGTTACATTTTTGAGAATGCTCAAATCAGTATATTGTCTTAATGTACGTTTGGCTTTCAAAATATATGTATAATAGCGTAAAAATTAAGACATTTCCAGGACAAATGTACGAGTAGTATTTGGAAAAGTCACACAATTAAAAAACATTACATTGTAGGTATGTATAATTAAGAACGGTTATTGTTGCGCTCGACATTTCTGGCTAGCTGTTTCATGAAGCAGTGTACAGTTTCATCAATTTTAAAAAATATGTTAAACATTTTAGTGACAATGATCATGTTATTTATAATACATTTTACATTTCTATTTTACAGAAAGTGTTACGGTTAGAAAGGAATGTTTCAATCCTACAGAATTTATGGAGAAAGCAGCTTCTGTATATGAAGACACAACGATACCACCTATAGAACCACAATGCTCTACCGACGACTACGTCAACTTCGAGCAATCTAATTCTAATACAATGACATGGGCCAGAAGACGTAAATGGGATATTTTGATGGATATGATAAACAGTGGCAAATGCAAAAATAAAGCCGAGATTGCCGAGATGGTTGACAGCCTTACACCATTGCGACAACAGAGGAACATATATAGATAAGTTATGCATATGAGAATACAGACTTAATTTATTTTGATACAATATCAGGTCTAATTAACACCGTTATACCAAAATATACCAAACCTCTTTGATCTGTTATATTCGACGTGTTTCATAGTATATATTTGTTTTTCAAGTGATTAATTGTATATAAAGCAACATCATTTTATTTAAAAGTGCAAAACAGATCTTTAATGCATTTATTGGACGCACTGATACCACGGTAGAGAAATATAAAAACTGATAAATAAAAAAACAGATCTGCCGTCTTTTATCACCCCAAAGGCATATATAGGCCCATGACATACTGTTGAATGCCATTTAGATACATTATTTTGAAATGTTTTACTTGAAATCCGAGCTCACTTCAAAATTCGCAATGTTTCGATAAATATTTTTATTTATGAGAAAGATTTTGAATACATTAATTTTCTGAATCGTATAATTTCACGAGCTTTGACCAACCTATTGTTGTAGAAAAAACAGGGATAATACTTTAAAACTAGCCAAGATGTACCTTTAGAAATGTATACCCCAACGTACCGGGGATATCCGTAAAATGTACCGAGCAAAAAATTGCACGTGCAAATAGGACAATAATCCGGTATTTTAATGATTCCTTTTGCACTGATTTACTTTACTACAATGTACATTCTCATGGATTTGAACCGGTCAGCCATGTCATGTCCCTTGTAAATATTTCATGTTGCTGGAATAATAGAAAAAATCAGTGAAAGTTAATAAATTGAAAAAATAAAATAAATATCATATCAAAGACATCTGGCTTTGTAAACTTGAGTGAAACTATATGTGTTTATTATATGTGATATACTAGTATCATTTCGTATTGAACTACTTCAGTACAAGTTGAAGCAGCTGCACGTTCATTATACAAAGCATCGTACATTATTCAAACTTTGCGACATCTTTCACTACATACATAGTACAGCAGCACCTACTTTTACATACTTAAGCTCTAAATATTCCAGTCTCACGTTTGACTACTAGTATGCATCCTGCTGCAGGCTGCAATTTCCTTTACATATTGTAGGTTCCATATTGATGGCAAATATAGAAGTTTTTGCAGGTCAAGGCAAATGTCATTAAAGTCACCCGTCTCAATCAGTATGCAAAACTGTATATATAGTCCATAAATCACTGCTGTATCTTCAAAAACAAGGAAGTAGGTCAGTACGTCAAGCTGAAATCTACTGACCCAAAATGAATAGGGGTCATGTACTTATCAAGACAACTGAGCCTATGAAGTTTGAAGATATTCATGTATCTTAAGCTTTGGAGTAAATATTTTCATATTTAAGGCACCTGTGACCTTGACCTTTGACCCCAAAATGTATAGGAGTCATTTTCTCATTAAGACCAATAAGAGTATGGAGTTTGAAAATCTTTGTTTAAATGGTTCGTAAGTTATTGAGAGAAAACCATTTTCAATTTTCAGGTCCCTGTGACCTTGACCTTTGATCCAGTGACCCAAACATCAATAGAGGTAATCTACATATCAAGACCAATATAATGTAAAGTTTCAAGGTCCCAAGTGAAACCCTTCTTCAGTTTTTAAGAGAAAACCATTTTATGTTCAGGTCTCTGTGACCTTGACCTTTGACCTAAGGACAAAAAACCAATACAGGTCATCTGCACATCAAAACCAATATACCTGTGAAGTTTCAAGGTCCTTCACCAGTTATTGAGCTAAAACCATTTTCAATGTTCAGGTCCCTGTGAGCTTGATTGACCCAGAGACTCCAAAATCTATAGGTATCAACCTCTGAAATTTCAAGGTCCTGGGAAAAATCCTTCTCCAGTTATTGAGTGGAAACCATTTTCAATGTTCAGGTCCCTGTGACCTTGACTTTTGACCCAGTGAACCCAATATCAATAGGGGTCATCTACACATCAAGACCAATACACCTGTGAAATTTCTGTCTGAGTCCAGTAGATGATATAAATGAAATTTGGAATCAGTCGTGTAAGTAGTTATCAAACTATATTCATTTAAATTTAACAGAAAGGGAGGTAATTTGACATAACATCAATCCAGAGTTATCTACTCTGATAATATGAGACCAACTGAAAGACATAACAAATTCAATCTCATAAATATTAAGACTGGTGAGGAAATGAAGATGCTATAGTGTAAACATTTTTTAAAAAAGCATTATTTGAAATTCAAGGGCCCATAACTCTGGTGATACATGTCCAATCTAGCCCAAAATCAAACCAAGAACTTAGCGTTATACACATTATATAAATATTTATTAGAACTGATGAAAAAACGAAGATGATAAGAGGGTAGACAATGTAAAAAGAGCAAGTTTTGTAAATCAAGATCTTATAGTTATATGTAAATATGTCCTGAATTGGAGAAGAAATGAAAGGGCTAGAGTGTAAACAATGCAAAATCTAACAATTTTTGTAAAATCAGAGCGCTTAACTCTGGTCCTACTAATCCGGTTTCGCTCAAAATTAAGCTCAGCCGACATATTAAAGCCAAAAACATTCTGTATAAATATGATAAGGATTGGTGAAGAAATAAATGTGCTAGAGTGTAAACAAAGTGAAATATGGCAATTCTTCTAATTCAAGGGCCGATAACTCTAGACGTACTGATTCAATCAAACCCATAATCGAACTCTTCCAAGATCTTGTAGCCTCATACATTGTGACAAAGTTTGATTAAGACTGCTTTGGATTTATGGATGTTAGAGTGTAAACGAGGCAAAGTACTTCAATTTTGTAAATTCAAGGGCGCTTAACTCTGGAAAGGACGCACGGACGGACGACGGACATTCATCGATCCTAATAGCTTACCATGAGCCTTCGGCTCAGGTGAACTAATAAAAAGAAAAGAGAAAAGGCAAGCACATAATTAGCCTTGGAAGTCGTTTATAATTCATACTTTGTCCATAAAACATACAAACTACCACTGCATTAAACACACCTCTTGACTTGCGCTTATCCACGGCGGGAAAACGGACACCGGACATAGCCCAGAAAGTGATACGTAAACAGACAAATGTGCCGTGATTTAGGTAAGATCTTGCTTCATATGTACGTTTATCTACCGTATCCGCAAATGAAACCAGTGTTTGGACTCCTAGATGAATGAATGTTACTTTTTATTTGAGACGGTCACCTCGAAATTCACAGAAAATCGACAAATTTTGTTATATACATGAAAAAAATTGAATAAATAAATCAATCGTACGATTTTACAAGCTGTGGCCAAAATGTTTTTGTTAAAAAAACTAGCTATTTAACTTTTAAACCGTTAACGATATAACCTTAGAAATGTTTACCCTATTGTACTGGGGATAGTCGTATTATGTACTGAGGATAGTTTACAAGTTGACAAATATGTACTGACGATAGCATGTGAAAGTGTTACAAAGATCCAGTATTCCGATTGATAGTTACACTGTTTATGTATAATTTATGTCTGTTTCGAACATTCTTCATTTACTTCAGTCGTTTGAAATATTTCGCATACGTACGTCTGCCACTAGTGTACGAATGTTGTGCAAGACGTATCACATTTGACGGTGGTACAAATAAATGATTTATTGCAGCTAGAATACGTACTGTTTCACTGATAGAAATCTTTTCTTCCAAGTAAATAACCATTAATGTTTTAATGCTGAATTAGCATGCAAAAGTTTTTCTGCCTTCTGTAGGCTAGTTCGTATTCTACCAGTTGATATGATGTTCTTTCTTTAAACATAATTTTTCCTGTACTTCATTGGTTGATAGGAGGAAAGTAAAAACACTTTCACGAGGTAGCGAGGACAACTCCAAACCTCTTCCGAATCGCCAATATTTGTGATTTCAGACTTCAAAGTTTATTTACAAGTCAATCATGTAAGTATGCTTGGCAAATAATTTATTTAAGTGGAACATATTTCAAATTATTTATTTCCACTTAAAATTGAAATTAAAGTAAACTTACCTTTCTCTTTATAGAAATTGTTTAAACCATTATCTGTTTACACTCAATAGCAAATTGCATATTAGAAACTTAGAGAGGTAACTCAGACTATCAGAACTCCAAGAATCTGTTTATGCGATATCAACTCAATTTGATTAACCACTGCAGATATTGCTCCGGAAGGACGAACAGACAGACAAGCATATGAAAAGATAGACGAGAATATCGAGAGGTCAGAGCGAAATCAACAGTCTCATTTTTCGAAATACATAGTTATTAGTCAAATTAATAGTTATCCCCTGTGTAGTAATTTATTTGTATCTATCCCCACTTATTTTCTATTTGTTGTGTTACGTTTGAAAACTTAAAGCGAAAATTGTGCCATTATAGAAGAGAAGAGGCTCATTTAAATCACAGTCGTATATTGCATGGGATTAAGATTTTTGTAACTCTTTGATTTTTGATAAATATATCATCATTAAATACAAAAATATGATTAAATACATGTACCAAAATAAAGCGTGTATAGACGTATCACTTTCCGGGCTATATCTGGTCTCCTTTTCCCCAACATGTAACTGGCGATGACTGAATTTCTGATATCATCAACTTCCGACAGAAGAATCGGCACTAACTATAGGAGAGTGACAATAGCATGTATTATGTACCTGTATAAATTCTGTAAAACATTGGCTTGTATTTCACAATTTAATATGAACAGGCAGAAAACATTCCGTTTTGTACCTTTTAAATTCCGTATTGTACCTTCCGTATTGTATGCTGCCGGACTTCTTTCATTAATATGCATGACCTGACACAGGCGCACATAAAAACTTCACTTAGTTCCATTCTAATATGGATAAACATTGAAGATTTCTGTGATTTTATATTCGGCTCTTGTGGATTTTGCAAGGTCGGATTTCACGAGGCGCGAAAATACAGCATCCCATATCGAGCTACTGTTATAATAACTCTATTATATTCGAGACTAAAACTAAACATCTGAAGTTTATACCTTCCAAAATAAAATCTGCGAAAACAACCAGAGTCTGAACAACCGTGTTTTGATTAGTTAAAAACTAGCTAACCTTGTTCTTTGTAGTTAATATTATAAAGAAAGACTCGTTTTTATATTGCAAAATATAATGCAAAATTAATCCAATTAATTAATCCAAGTGGATGAAACAATGCCTTTCTTATCTCAACAGTCCTATAATTATGACTTATGGCCCACGAAAGACTTAACATGCAATATGATATCGAAAACCAATCTTTAAAAAACGACTAATGTTGTAAATGTCATATATTCACATAAAGTCTCTAAAATCAGAAATCACGTGAAAAAAATTGACTCCGTATAAGTGGACACTCTATGTCGAACATTTATACTTATTAGGTTGAAAAAATAGTTTTAAAAACTACCCCCAGGTGCTTAACATCCTAAGCCATCCATCAATAATTATTAGGTGTAGTTTGTAGATAGAAATTACTCAAAATTTGTAATTTTGTATTCATTTGATTATGAATTGGATCTATGATCGGCCGTTCTGAATACCGCCTCCTTTTACATGATCCGGAAATGAATGTTTTCGAACGTGATGGGGTATCTTAAAGGTTTTATAATTCATGTTTCTGTCAAATGACACTTTAAATATTACATAAGCATTTTTACGAAATCAATTGTACGTCCAAGATCAGTGCTGCCATGGATTCAGTGAGTTATATGCAAATCTGCACGTTTCACTGAAAGAGACTTTTAATTAATTTTCGAAGCATTTCTTTCTTAAATAAATTCTAATAAGGCATGCTATTTCTTTACCTGTTTATGTTCAATGAAATAATAACAACTCATTTCTAATACATTCATGGACGGACAATTACATATAAATGGCTTAACAAAGATTAGACACAATTAAAGGAAGATAATGCTCAAATTTCGAATTAATTGCCTGTATAATGGCTTTATTGTTTACTACTCGTTTAGAAATCACTTGGTAACACGTCTTAGTTATTGTGTCTTTTGAAACAAAAAATTGGGTTTAGGGGCCGACCATTTGATTTTCTTGTGTGTGTGTGTGTGTGTGGGGGGGGGGGGGGGGGGGTAAGGGGCCGACCATTTGATTTTCTGGGGCAAGAGGCTGGGGGCGTGTTATGATTTCTCTGAACAAAAAATCTTGACTTTTCGTTTTGCTTGAAAACAAATAGTGCGGCTTCAATATTGTGAAAAAAAAAATCTTACACTAAAATTACTGAAGAACAATTAAAATTCTAACGACAACCTTCGACCCTTAAAAGATATTGACAAACGCTAGATTTGCAATAAATCATAATAAAAGCGGACATTTTACAATTTAACAAAAACTCTAGTTTATGCCAGCATATGAAATAAAGCAACTGTTATAACTTCAGTGGAACACTATCTCATGTAAAGTTCGAAGATGTGACGCGATGTAATACGTACTTCATGTAAACAACCTGCAACGGACGTTGACCAAACTGGCGATAAATTAAGAACAAGATAATCTGTTCATTCCAACAAGTAAAAGACCCTTCAACTAGAAAAAATCTACTCAGTACCCATTTTGATGTATGTTGTAATAACGAGCTAAAGCTCCAAATGTTCATAATTGTTAACATGAAAGTTGAAAGCACTTTAGCAAGGTTAGGAAAAACAATTATTTGATAAAATTCTTTAAACGGAAAGTAAACAAACTGCATTGACAGTTTAATGCTTAATATACAAGAACCAAAATTAGTCCAAAGTTAAGTCCCTTGACACTGTAGCCGCGCCATCACAAAATCAAGATCATATACGATGAGTCGATCATAGGCAATAGTAGATTTTTTTTTTAATTTGTGTAGATAAATCCTTCGAATAAAATTTCGAATATATATATAACTTTATCTTTCACTGCACGAACAACTATTTTAATCATAGATACTTGGGGTCGCCAGGACCTCCCTACCTTCTCACCCGAAGCCAATTATTTTAAGCATTTTAAAACGAACTGAGAATAGTTAGAGATAGACCATGTTTTGGTAAAACTATTCTTTTTACCATCCCTCTATCTTACAAGATTGAAAATGAAGACATGTAACACTACCAAAATTAAACCATATATCGTTCCAAAGTAAACAGTCTTTGTATAGTGATTATCCAGCCTTTGACATATGTAAAGTAGGTAACCTTTCGCACAAAAGTATTCCATACATTGTCAAGAAAAAATTGACAGATTTATGAAAGTTATCGGCTTTTCGTTTAAACCCAAATCCTTGTCAGGACAAGAGTCATTTGACGAAATAGTTATAGACCCGTCTATTGATACCAGAAATTGATAGATAGATGCTTATTCAAAAGTTGAGTCGACTGTTTTTTTTCGAAGTGTCACTTTTAGAGTTTCCCATCTTGTAATGTGAAGCATTGATGGCAAATAGTGAATTTTAGAAACATGCCGACATTGTTACAAAACATTGTTTGTGCTCTACACTATGCTCAGTTTGTTTTGGAATGCTAAAATGCATCGGCTAAAAGTTGGCAGTGGCGGAGGAGCGGGGAGCGGATCCTGACCCAAAGTGCCTGTGGTTTCAATATTTGTGTAGTCGCAGGGAAAGCATAAAATGTATTGTATACGACTGAAAGATATTTTGATCTTACCTGTGAAACAAATTCTACCCATTTCGTTCGACTGCGCCAGCGTAATATCAAGTTTAATATATTTCCCTCAGTAAAAGTACCAAATGTAACCGAGACAAAACATAACACACATTTGTTTTTCATTTTCTCGTCTTGTTATGCCGCATAATGCCAATACATGTCAAAGTTATTGCCTGGACAAGGAAATTGATTTTAAATTGTTGGCATTTCATTACAGGGAATGTATTTGCCATGAAATTTTTATTATCTCTTAAGGGGTCGGAAAGTTATGGAGCGGACGCAAAAAAGGACCTGCAAACTCTTTACCTCCAAATATGAGATGAAGGGTGGTCTTGTGGCTAAGGGGTCAGCCGCTGAACCTGGAGGATGTGATTTCAAGCCCCACTTTGGTCACAATCACCCGTGAGTTCTGGTTATTCCAGGAAGCGGACTTATTCAAATAAACTTCATGCTTTCATCATTAATTAGTATTAACAAATTAAGTCTGACCTTGTCTTATTGAGGTACGGACCTGTATCTTGCATTTGATACGCTGCTTTGTTACGCTGAAATTTTATCACTAGTTACATAACAATTCTAATAATGGAGAAGACGTGAAACCGATCCTGTTGAAAGACCATGTTACGCGCCGTGCCTAAGAAAGTTACAAAGCGGACACGAAAATGTGGTAAAACTGACAGAAAGGCGGAATATGTTAGGACAGACTGTCGGAGTAGAGAAATGCTATAGTCCCAGAAACGGCTATGAGGACCGGTAGAAAACTTATAAAAAACTTTTCAATAAAATCAAACTAAGGTCTGATTCGTTTAGATGCGTCGTAATTAATCACTCAGGCCTTCGTGATTAGATTACTGCGCATCTGAACTCGTGTTTTATTTGCAAAAAATCACGAACAACTAAAATCTATTTCCCTATTTAAGGTTACGATGAAGGTCTTGAGAAACAAAAATCAAACAACACCAAATCATAGAAAGAAAGATTTGTTTGACATGAAAATTAAACAGCATGTAAAAGATGTATATTACTTTACGAAACAAGTGTCAGTATACTGATATAAACATTGAATTCCAGATAATGACTGCCTATAGGGGTCCCACTTCCGGACAGTCAAACCACTTTAAAAACTCACCATTTTCAAAGAAATGTTACACATGTTTGTTTTGATGCATTTGCAGTAGCGTGCAAGTGGTGAAATTTCACATAACAAGGTGGAACACAGTTTTCAGCAATTGTTTATCTTTATTTCTTTACAAATGGCATTCATTTTCAAAGGGAAACAACTTTTTCTCGACGATTACTTAAAATAGTCGGAAAAAGTTATCTCCCTTTGAAAACGAATGCCATTTGTACCTAAAGTATTCCGAAAAAAATTGTCTCCCTTTGAAAATGAATGCCATTTGTACCTAAAGTATTCCGGAAAAGTTGTCTCCCTTTGACAATGAATGACATTTGTAAAGAAATAAAGATAAACAATTGCTGAAAACTGTGTTCCAACTTGTTATGCGAAATTTCATCACTCGCATGCTATTGCAAATGCATCAAAACGAACATGTGTAACAGTTCTTTAAAAATGGTGAGTTTTTAAAGGCGTTTAACTGTCCGGAAGTGGAGCCCTTTTAGGCGGTCCTTTTCCGGAATTCAATGTTTTTATCAGTCTACTGACACTAGTTTCGTAAAGTAATATACATGCTTTACATGCTGTTCAATTTTCATGTCAAACAACTCTTTCTTTCTATGATTTAGTGTTGTTTGAGTTTTGTTTCTCAAGGTCTGATTTTCATCCTTAAACATAAGTTTTTCATTACTGATAATTTTGCTGTGCATAAATCGTAAACGGTTCAGAATGTTTGATCAACTGACAAATAAACATATAATGTGTAACTTGTCGGGGATTAAAAATATAACATTTGCTTCTTTAGAATTGCCAGAGAACACTAAGACTTTTTTCGTGTGTAAGCTTAAAGACTAACTTTTTTGTTTTATGACTCAAATCACAATACATCTCAATTTTTTATCTGACTGAGCCGAATTCAAAACGAAGGAGTTGGACAGCTGAAGGGAGAACGAAACTGTAAGTAATTAAAAATAAATGTTTTATTATCACATATGTCAGGAAAAACTATCCAACATGATTGTGTAGCCAAAGTTTCAATTATTTTTTATTTTGAATTTATTACTTTTTAAACAAACTATATTTCCCTTGAACGTTATTGCACAATGTTATGCTGTGCTATTTTTGTTCACTGTTTATTTACATAAGAATAATATCAAAACCTATAATAAAAGTAATGTCACAAACTATGGCATTCTATATATGCTCATATAATATAATATATATACAACTCATATTCAGATCTATGTGTATAACAATAATATGTATACCATGATCAAGTGTTTCAAGTCATTACATAATTTCGCCCAGTTTTTGGAACTGGCATCCATTTCATCAAAAACAGTAATACAAACAGTGTTAACAGCGACTGTAATATGAAAGTATGAAAATTGTTGTTATCACAGATACAGTAATGAAATTAAAAAGACAATGTGTAACCAGCATGCAAAATTACAAAGAGTAAATAAGAAATTATACTTAAATTTATATAGAATTGACCAGTCGCCAACAGTCTCCACCTGTCAATCACACTTATCTATGACCAAATTAGAAAATGATTTTAACACAAACGTTCATATCATTTATCGCCGGGTTGAACAGATAATTAAATATAATTATGTTTAATGTTTTGTCTTTTTTTATACGTCGTCTGAAGATAAAAAAGCCGAGACAATAAGACTTTAATCAAACTTTAAAATATAGCACAATATTCAATACACTTTAATCATTTAGTTTAAAGTTAACCTTGTGCTCTAAGTGCACGCTATTTGATAAAGAAGTTAGTGCGAAAATTTACAAAATACAATCAATAACTAAATAAGGTGAAACACATAAATGTTGATTTCCAACTTTCTTTGGTATAGAAACTAAGGTAAAACAGTAATAACCTAAGATACAATCTGATTTTGGCAATGAACAAATATTGTTTTCAAAGAAAAACATGAAAAGAATTTTACGAAGCAGCATTTTTTTCGTCAGAAATTTATTGCTGCTGCTTATGTTTTCAAAAAAAATCTTAAAATATTGTTGGTATTTATTATCTACATAAGAAAACAAGGGTCTCATTTGCAACAATTTACTGATACAGTAAATACCACACCGATTTAAAAATATAAATAGCGGACTTAAAATGTTGAATAATTTTTAGAAAATGGCGCGACTGAAAATGTTGAATAATTAAAAAAAAATGTCGCGATAATGAAGAATCCCAAAACTGCGCTTGGGATCCGTATTATTTATGCTGAAATACCACTGACTTGTCGGATTTCCATACACTACCCCTAAAAATAAAACTTGTTCATTTTTGAATTAAAACTCTCACCGTAACTTACAGTTTAATAATAACAAAAGAGAAACCCTTTGTATATGGACTTAACTAACAGTAAGTAAAGTTAAAATTTTAGAAGATTTAATGAAATGTATATAAAATGAAATAAATATATATTAATCCGAACGTTAATTCTCTCAAAACGTGGACATTGCGTTAAAAATGCAACGATTCTAAAGATTTTCATTTGAGTGGGTTACATTAGACCATCAACTTTAAAAGTCGAAAACCCGCAGCCTATTTAACGACTCCAGTGTTTTTTCGCCCAAACAATTCATAGAGCTGATATACAACTATTTTGTTAGTCACAATAATGTTTTGTAAGGAAACTTATATTCGTCAAAATCTTCAGGGAAATTATTTAGCATTATCGTGCAGGCACGTGATCTTAAAGGGCCAAGCGGTCAGACATTTGGCGACTGGTAAATTATACTTGTGTACTTATAGGTCATTAGTATCGAGAATTATGCACAAGTTCTGTAGCGAAAATATTGTTCTACTTTAGGAGCGCAATATTATTCCGCTAAAGAACGTGATTATTTCTTGATGTAAAGCTAATTATATGTCTATGACATATTTATCTACATATATTAACATTATATAAATTTATGGCATTTGGTCAATAGCTTGAATAAAATTAACAATACTGATGTAAATAATAAACATTAAAGCAACGACACACATTAAAATGATGTCACGTCCCGATATGAAATTCAGATGTCACTATGGAAAAATATTGACGCTTCCGGTTCCGCTTTTAACTTAAAGGAAAGAAAAACCGAGTATGTAATAAGACACATATATCAGTTTTTCATACGTGTAGAGTAAGTAATAAATCAATGTTCTTATAAAAAGCATAAGACTAAAAAGTGGTCAAATATATTACCGATTTGTTCATTACAGTTCCACAGTGTACTTCCTTAATACTTGTAATTATAATTTTACTTTCACATATCACTGACATCACAAAATTATAAGTACGAAGGAATTTGATTTGCAGGCCTTGTAGACATTTCTCCTGAAACAGGGCATCAAAAATCTAACGTTGTTTATTGTTGTTTTAAAGAAACCATTTCTTTTATGTGTTCATATATTAATTCTGTAGTAATATATTTCTTAACTGGTCATACTGCAACCTCGTGTTGAAGTAAAGGTTTACAGACCGGTTAGTCCAATTTATACGTATTAATGAGTAAAACAATTTTTCCGAAATAAAGTCGTAATCATACGTTTCAATTAAAACAACGAATAACAATTATAAACAAAATGCATTTCAAATTACTATGTACTGTCAAATTTATATAAAATGTATATATTTTGATAACACATTCAGCGAAAAACAAAAAAAATATCCCTTAGAACTCGATAAACATGTAATAAATTGATCATTCATGTCATGATTATTGAAATAACATTGCACAACAGTTAAGAATTTCATGGTAATGAAATTAAACTAGAAGTAAAAATACTATTAAATGATATCACAAACTAGTTTTGTATCTACGTCTCACACAATAATGTCGGGCTATTTTACATGATAATTGTTAAGCGGCTTGAAGTCACTTAATTTTTTATAGTTTGTTTTTTATCTTTGCACTTAAGTCGAAGCTGTACATATAAAAAAAACACTTTGCAACATTGTAATGTTTCCTACTACCGACTACACATCTTTGCAAATGATATGAAGTTCTGTTTTACCTGTTAAAGTTTTTCATGGTACTGATAATAGATATAGCACTTACATTAAATCCAACTCATATGCCTATCTATAGTAAAATTTCTCAAGACATCACGCTCAGCTGTATTATGAAACATGACACACATTAAAATGTCGTCACCCACCCGATATGAAATTCAGATGTCAATATGGAAAAATATTGACGCTTTCAGTTCACGGTAACTTAAAGGAGACAAAAACCGAGTATGTAATAAGACACATATATCAGTTGTTCATACGTGTAGACTAAGTAATAAATCAATATACTTATAAAAAGCGTAAGTCTCGAAAGTGGTCAAATATATTACCGATTTGTTCATCACAGTTCCACAGTGTACTTCCTTAAAACTTGTAATTATAATTTTACTTTCACATATCACTGGCATCACAAAATTATAAATACGAATGAATTTGATTTGCAGGCCTTGTAGACATTTCTCCTGAAACAGGGCATCAAAAAACTAACGTTGTTTTTAAAGAAAACATTTCTTTTATATGTTCATGTATTAATTCTTTTGTAATATATTTCTTAATACAAATTGGTCATACTGCAACCTCGTGTTGAAGTAAAGGTTTACAGACCGGTTAGTCCAATTCATACGTATTAATGAGTAAAACATTTTTTCCGAAATAAAGTCGTAATCATACGTTTCAATTAAAACAACGAATAACAATTATAAACAAAATGCATTTCAAATTACTATGTACTGTCAAATTTATATAAAATGTATATATTATAACAACACATTCAGCGAAAAACATAAAATATCCCTTAGAACTCGATAAACATGACTGTAATAAGTTGATCATTCATGTCATGATTATTGAAATAACATTGCACAACAGGTAAGAATTTTATAGTAATGAAATTAAAGAAGTAAAAATACTATTAAATGATATCACAAACTAGTTTGTATCTACGTCTCACACACTAATGTCGCGCTATTTTACATGATAATTGTTAAGCGGTTTGAAGTCACTTAATTTTTTATATATATATATATATATTTTTGCACTTAAGTCGAAGCTGTACATATAAAAAACCTTGCAACATTGTAATAAAAGAGGATCTGAATTAGCTTGCTTGAAATCATGTACATGTTATGTCTCTTGCACTGCACTGTCTTAAGTTTTCAATAACTGGCTGAAACGTGTCATCATTGGTGGGAACTGCTCTGTTGTTTTTATACACCCTCTCATCTCATAATGCGAAATCAGATTTTTCCAAACAGAATCACAAGCTAAAAGCTTTGTATTTCCTGGAAATGTAAGAACGTTATTGAATTAAAAGCACAAACGCACAATATTAAAAAGATAACACTTTTCAAAACATAATTGTTGTTTCTAAAGCAGACATTATTAATAAGCAAACCTAAGTCAATATATAATATTATCCTGTTATGCATGAACAGTAGTTCGCCACACTATTTTTTGCAACAGATCGACCACTGGGCCAACCGAAAGTTAGATGTCACCTTTGTAGATACCTACTAAATATCGTTTGCGGGGTATGTCAAGTGTTTGGTCATTTGAAGTACAAAGCCATAAAGTATAAATACCTATTATTACAAGGCCTTTCCTAGCCCTTGTAATGGCAACGTTGATCTGATTTCTGTCCGTAATAAAGCCCAAGTTATGCTTACACCAGCCAAGAGTCGGTCTTTTCTCTATTTTATATTCAGGAAGAGATCGGACTGTGCTGAATATCACATAATCCCATTCTCCTCCTAGAAGAGAAAAAGCGACAAGTTGCGTGGATGTTTAAGTGATTCGGTTTGCTTTAAGGTGAAACTAAAAGGTTGCATTTAAAAAAGTCACATGCCTCAAAATGCATTTAATTGTTAGAATTAAAGATAAAATTAAGATAAATCAAAGCCCTGAAAGGACTGATAGCTAGTGAGTGATATTTCAACCGATACACCTGAAAAATCAACATTTCAATGTGCATAGACCAGTAATGATTTGAACAATGTTGGTAGAGGTGTACTAGACAATGCTGCATGCCAAATTCTAAGCTCTATGCATTGTGGTTCAAGACAAGAACTGTTTTTAATGTTTTCCCTATACAATTCTATGTAAAAATAAGTTTGCCCCAGGGTGGGACCAATTTAAACTTTAACCCTAACCCTAAACCTAAACCCTAGCCCTAACCCTAATCTTAAGAGCGGAGTAATTTCGAATATTTCGAATGTGAATATAAAGTTCAAAATTATTCTAGAACCCGTTGCTGCTTGTTTTTGTTGTTTAAAACAGTACTTGTCAGTTTCTCACACACTCACTCAATACCAAGATTATAAAAAATAAATATGGGACTATTGTTTTACACGTCCAAAATATGTGTGTGATGCGGTCACATAGAAATGGAAGGAAAACTCAAACGACGCGAGGTTGAAACTTGGTAGCTGACTTAGAGCTATAGCCAGTTGCTAAAGCACTGGCTAAAAAGAAGTCATCCGCGTTAATAACGCCTCTTAAATAATCAAACCGAAGATATAACCACTAAATATGCTAATTCATTCAAATTCCAATGATAATATAGGTCAACTAGTCATAACATATTGCATAATTATGAAGAAATATCTGTCAGTCGAATCGAGTAATCTGTAAAGGAAACATTGATCGAAAACTTAGCATGGACAATTAGAACAGCTTTTTCATTACATATTTACTATTTACTTCACAAGCTGAAATATGGCACTGACAAAAACTTATTTAACTTTCTAAGAGTGTTTTCTTTTCGAGCTAACTGCATACACGTAACGTATAATTTAAACATATTTTAGGCACGCAATTCAGGGAGATGTCCGGGTGAATATATATACGACATATACATTTTATGCACTGCATAATTGTACGCAACTCCAAAATGTGTACAAATGGGCGAACATACACATACACAACTTACGTGTTGCAAAATTGTGTTTGTCTAGACAATATTAAAGCAGCAATAAAATATTCTATTTTTGCACTAATTACTGTGATTACCTTGGCTTGAAACAACTGTGCTCACACTTTCGTCGCTAACATCGAAACGTTTCTCTTTCAACTTTCTTTTAATTTCTGCACACTGTGCATTGTATTGGGATAGAATCTGTACACTCTCGTGTGATTGTTTCATTCCAACCAGATATGAATAAACATTGACCTGCAATTGATTATAAACACTGTATTATAAATAGATGTTCATATTTGAATTAATTCTAACACATATATATTTATTTATTCAGGTCCAAGGGGATTTTAAGTTGACTTGAGCATCTTTGTAGTCCGCATATACTACAAGGGGTCAATGTTGGTTGAAAAGATGGTTATACATCTGAAGTAAATATTTTAACATGTATATGAAAGGACAATATTGTTTTTGTTAAAGAAGAAGCCAGAACAAAACACTAACGAAATGATAAAATATGAACATTACCACATGTTCAATTTCTTCTGAATTGCTCCTCGAGTGTTCATTACCATCCTCTGTAGAGACTGTGAGTATTTTCTCTTCTCCCTCAACGTGAACAAACACATGAGGATAAACATTATTATCCATCTTTGGCCAAATTTCCGTTCTTTTACTAAGCCAAAGTCCAGGCCTCGTAATAAGTGAGTCTTCATAAAATTCTTGTGATGGAAATTTACAAATGTTGGGATTCTGGAAGGGAATTTAGAACGTTAGAGCAGAGATTTTAATCGTAAAACTTTTCCATTCGAATAAGTTATCAAAGAAAACGGTGACACTTATCTTAAAACATCTGCAGAACTCAACATTTACATGTGTTACAAGAACAAAAAAGTAATTTAGACACATCCGCAGATCTGTCCTTACGACAGCTGACATGGAACCTTCTATGATACCCGAGACTGCAGTTCCATGAAAAGCGGTGTATTATTCCAATTTGAAATAATGAGCCAGTTCTAAACGAGAAGACAATAAGCAGATTTAAACAAACTACAGTTTGGAGATGGAATCCGAGGCTGAAGAGCCTGCATATCATAATTTGTCAAAGATTTAAAAGCAGAAACAGTATCCAAAGAATTATTAAACAATACCTAAGACTACATGTATATAAGCGGGAGTAATGAAATCAGCCAAGCCGAAATGTTTAAGCTGAAAAAATTAATCAGTACCATTAATACACAATAATTGTCGTGCTAAACCATCTATAAAGATCGAAATGTAACACCTCTGATTGAATGTACATGGAGAATTTTTACGGCCGCCTCACGACAAAAAACAAGACTGCTATGATAATAAAATAAAAAAAAACTCCGCTCAACATGGCAAACATTAAAATGTTGCAAATAGGGTTGATTTAGCTTGTTCAAGGATGGCAGTGGAATTGCATGCTACCGTCCACGTCCTCTAAAACATGGTTTATTAGACATTGACATTTTATTCGGTTTTCCATCTACATGAATATGATTCTTACTTAACCAAGTATAGGGAAAAAAGGAAAACGAAATTTACCATGCGATATTGCTCCTCCAGCATTGTAAATGCAACATGTTTGCAATTTGCATATCGTTCGAACAATGACGTTTCCAGTCCAAGGAGCGAAGCTTCTTTGCACATGATGATCGGTTTCAGTTGTTTATGATCTCCTATCAGTACTACTTGTTCAGCTTTTGTGGCAATTATTGGAACAAGGCACTGTGGTTCTGTACACATTCCAGCTTCATCGACGATGACCTGGAAAGGAGCAGCATTTACAAAATGTATATAGTATAAGTCTTGTTAGGCATATTCATATTATAGCTCGGACTTAAATACCCTAATATCTATTATTCCTTTTGCCGATTTCGCCAAAATATATTATCGTCTGGTCTTTTTAGGTTTTTCACATGACAGCATATAATAAATCTAGCTATACATGTTTCACAAGATGGTCTATTTTGCGACCCCGTTCCAGTTTAAATCTACTGTAATTTTGAAATGCTAATGTAATAAAGATCGAAATTCGATTCCATTTTGATATCATACGTACACACCGAATGCAGCCGTGCAAATACAGCAGGCTCAGTTTGACTGAGGTAACGAAGGGTTCAGTTATCCATACGATCCATACAGACACTCGAAACAAAGCTAGAGTTACAACTAAAAGTGATTAATATACGCGCAGACACCGCTTTAAAACATGTAAGGTAAAATGTTTCGTCACCTGTTAGCAAGTTAGAAATAACCCGCCTACCACAGCCTTTGTATGTTTTCAGAAGTTCCCGGGCAAATTTAAGTCGTTGTTTCTTTTGCTCGTCAGTGAGCAAATGAGATACCCACCTACCGCAAACCTTTCTCAGGTCCAAACACATTTTTCAGAATTGTTTGCACACTGTTTACAACTGGCTATATCTTTCACCGACAATCGCGCAATGCCATCCTGTTCGACCGCAGCTTTTACAGCAGCTATGTTTGCCTTGGTAACAGAGGTTTTAAGCCTACCAGAACGGGTATCATCTTCGACAGATAATTTCCCAGCTTTAAAAGCTTTAACCAACCTAAACACTGTGCGCGTTGAAATGGCCTGAGGTCCATATATACCACACGATTCATCAAATATCTGCTATTTAATATAGCTAGAATTTCAGTCTTTTCGTCCATTATAATGAGACAAGTAAATTGGTCAGTGTATATGACTGTATGTATTTCAATCTGAAATAACTTGGTCATTTGAAAAGCAGTTTGCACGAAATAAACGGATATCGTTAGTTTTGGACACACCATTCAAGTGCAATGAAGAGTTTTAATAAATACCTGGGATAAAACTACGGAAGCCCATTAGTGACAGAAGTTTTTGCAGGACCCTCGTTATGTCAATATGACATTGTATTATATTTAAAGGGCAATTAAGGAAGACTCCTGATACGGAAAAGGTGGATCAAAAAGAAGTGACACTGACTGTGCATCCTGAATGACGTCATGACGAGGCTATTAACTGATTCTTTTCCAAAAAAAAATCCTTGAAGACATTACTGAGATATAGAGCGGATATAAAATCTCAAAGTACTTAAATCATTCCTTGATATAAAGTTTGGCCTCCAACCGTGACCTTAAATTTTGATCAAGTGAAGTCGGTCGTGTGTGATTCTTGTTTTATCAAGAAGGTGAATATTTTCGGGTAGTTACAAACAATGTGAAATAAAATTTACTTTATCATTTCTCCTCCTAATGTGACACTTTTTACTTTGCACCTGGTGATCTGGATAATGTACTTTGTACGTTGACTTGAGATGGTAATTTTTTATGCTTGTTTTATGAAATTTAAAGATAGTTGAGTGAACTCGACGTTAAGTTATTTGACCTTTTCACTTCAAAATGTTAAATTGACTATAGACCTAGTTACTTTGGTCATGCGTGTTGACATATGATGGAGGACATTTAAATGTAGTTGTATTATAATGGTTCTGTGTAGTTATCTGTAGCCATGCCTCTGGAAACGTATATGGACGGACGGACTGAAGGACATGCACAAATCTATGTAGCTCCCATATACATAGTATCTGGTGGTATAATGGAAGTATTATTTGACAATGAATGAATTTTAAGTGTCGTATATAGACGTATTTCTTACCGATTTAATGTAAAATGTTTCAGTTACCCTAGACAAGGAATTTTCATATATGCAGGAAACTATTTAGTCAGTGTGTTATCGCAAAAAAAACCCCAATAAATTCTGATTAAACGGTTCAATGTAACACCATACATACATATCCAATTACGTACTTTTTACCCTAAAACAGATATTCTTCATATGTCTCTTATATGTAGTATACAGATTTTATTCATTACCAAAGCTTTATTCAATCTGATACACTGTCTGCAGTAAGACCATAAAGCCGACAATACATTAAAGATATGACTATTGAAATCATTGGTATAAAATGAAATTTATGTATTTTAAGGTTCGATTAAATATTGAAAAACAGACATAGGCTACAAAGTCATCAGAATAAAATATTATTTCAAAGTATCTATAACTAGAGATTGTTATTCACGAAGAACGTAATACAGTATGTCTCGCACCACTTACCACGCAGAAATTGTAAAATGCCACAAATTAAGGGCTATAACTCCAGGGAAAATCTCTGAACTAAAACATTCTAACGATAAAAAACACTAGGCTTGGCAGCGGTAACACAAATCAAAGAATTTGACAAATCAATGGTCATGACTTCACTGAAAATCATTTAATCAGAACAAGAATGTTATATACACAACTACGCTTCATACTATTCGTGAATGTTCGTGCAATTAGTCTACTTGTGTGCAGCAAGTAGTGTAAACACTGTACAATGCGACAAATCAAAGGTCATTACTCTGCTGAACATAAATGAACCGAAACATGCCGATGATATGTAAAACTAGGCTTGACACTGATAACTACTGTAAGGTTTGGTGAACATCTGCCAAATTGTGTAAAAGAAGTTGCCAAAATATCAAAACAGTTTACAAATAAAGGGCCATAACACTCCCACAAATCCCTGAACCAAAAAATGCTGATAATACGTATAACATCACTAGGCACTGATCACTCCTACAAGATTTATTGAAAATCCGCGACGTTACAATGTATATAATAGAAGTGGCTAAAACATCATAAAATTTGACGAATCAAGGGCCATAACTCTGCAAACTTAGGCTAGACAATGACCACTTCTGTGAAGTTTTGTGTAATTCCTCCTAGTAGTATTGGATCAGTTGTCAGGACAAGGTAAATTAAGACAAATCAACGGCTATAACTCCACTGAAAAATCAACGAAACGTTACATGTCAATGATATAATTTACTAAATCTGCACTAAATACTCCTGTAAGGTTTGATGGAAATCCACCAAAGAATGTAAGAAATATGGTCAAAATATCATAAAATTTGATGAATCAAGGGCCACAATTGCATTAAAATAATCGAACTGGAAAATGCCGATTATATGCACACTGAGACTTGGCATTGATTTTTTCTGCAAGGTTTGGTAGTAATCCGCCCAATAATATACTAGATGTGGCCTAAATAAAAAGAAATAATAGCAGCTTCTTAAGGATCTTCGTATAGATTTTGTTAACTATCAAAACAAAATATGGCGGCTCTTAGTCTCTCCGTACCTGGACTCAATGTTGTTATATACTGTATTTTTCTGGTCCTTTGACAGCATGGATGACATTAAAATTAGCGACGCTCCAACCGGAGCTAGGGGCCGTGAAGGGTGAACACTACATTTTTTCATGACCTCTCATGAATCGACTCAATCAAACCGAGTCTGCTATTATTTTGCAAGGTTCCGTTTTCTGCCTCCAAAATATCTTCTTACAGATTTTATTAAAATTATTTACCTGATGAACATCAGTTGCCTGTAAAACCTTTGGATTTGAACCCACTGCTGTTGTACAGAGAATTACATCATACTTTCGAATTTCATCAATTGAAGCTTCTCTCACTAAGTGAACATATTTTTTCACTTCTATCGGCATTGGTTTGTATGCATTATCTTTGAACAACTGATCAAGTTCCTTGATTTGTTTCGCGTATTTTCTTCCATCTTTTCGTATTAAATGATGTAGAGCCACTGGATACACCGCTTTCGGAGTTTCCTGGCTTCTTGTACTTCTCTTTGACTGAAATGTCCTTCCTGGTATAGGAAAATCAATCGCCTCGATAGATCTGCCATAAACACGCACAAATTTCGGACAGTGTTTACCCATCCGATTTAACATCCACTCTGAAAGGTAAATAGAGCCAGAAAAATAATTAATTGGTGAAAATATACGATAAGATTGTATTAAAGCAAATTAACGTCTGGTATCAGAACACGCAAATAAGGTCAGTCAAAACACGAATGGTAATACACGTCACTAAAATGCTCGAAACGATAAGGCGTATGGCTATAACTGAAAACAATAACAGGCAGTTCTGGGTGTAACGCCGTATTCCAACAGTTGTTTACAGTTATGTAACATTTAAGGTTTTCATTTCGCATAACTTGTGCCCACGTCCGATTCGTCTAGACCGGAACTATATCAGGGAAGTTGATCCATCTTTTTTTCTTTAGCGTTGACGAAAGCATAGAATATATGGAGTGTGTTTCGGTCGCTTACGCATAGCCTGTACGCTGAAAGTGAATCTCTGACAACCACGTCAGGGAGTTGACTCTTTGGCTCAGTGGTTGGAGCACTGGACTAGCACCCGAGCGACCCGGGTCCGAATCCCCCAACAAGCAGTTGAAAGTTTTTGTCATAAAATACTATGCTCTTTGATTTGTTACGGCTATAGTAGTAAGATGGGCACTCTTCGGGATACGGACTTTATCTAGTGCCAAAAATGACACTGTCTATTCAAGAACGGCTTACACATCACCATAAATGATACTTCTTTGAAGAGGGGAAGTGGTACGATCGCTTACGCATAGCCTGTACGTTTAAAGCCAATCTATAGCCATATGACCTATCACGTGTCGGTGCGACGTTAAATCAAAAAAAAAAAAAAAAAAAAAAAAAAAAAAGGATTTGCCATGACCCATGCCAAACCTCCTCACCCAAGTGTGGTATTGTCCTTTCAGATAGGGATCTAGTATTTCCTCGCACGACAATCCATCTCACTGAGGCAAGCATAAAGTGCTTTTCAAATATTCGAAAAATAAATAATTTTGATAAAGATTAGCTAGAAGGCCGGACGGAGGGATTCACGCACGCACGCACGTAAGCATACGTATCGTCCTCTACCTATATTCCATGAAAAATCGTGTATTTTAATGGAGGAGCGATGGTAGTAAGAGTGAGCAATACTTCATAAGGGACTTACAAATACATGTATTCCAACAATGTCGAAATATTACTACCTTTTCTCTCCAATTTAATTAGCGATGTTGCTCACTTTTACAGACCTGGTGCGGTTGTTCTGTGCATGATCATCGTAACGCACGTTAAAAATACGCAAATTATTGTAAGTCCACACGCATTTACTGTATAATATGTGTATTGACTAAAGGTAAGGGTTAGGATTTCCACAATTACAAAATATCTGTATTAAAGATACTCGTCATTTCAATCGTTTGAATACGGTATATACCGGAATCTGTAGTATATAATGAGTAATTTTCTAGCATTATTCACCCTTAACATTAAATCAAACATGTTGGACAAGTCTGTGTCAATGAGCTAAGGTCGAACATGTGAATATCCATTGTACCATCAAAACAGAGAAGCGCTGTGATTAATTGTATAGCAGTGATCATTTACCAAAAAGTGGAGAATTACAAATATGATATGAAATTCCTTACACTACAGTGGTATTCTAGTAAAAGCCTGAATATATAGATAATTCTGACAAAGCTGTTTTAAACATACTTGCAACTAAATCCACTGATTTATTCGACGGTCCACAAAACAGGACTTGCTTCCTGGGATGTCCTTCCTTATATAGGAATTCGTTTGTTTTGTTGAAAAGATATATCAGTTTGATACCAGTGTATGTTTTTCCAGATCCTGAAATATTTTATGACATAAGGAAATCTCAATATTTTAAGCAGATGACATTACGGAATTATTACTTTAGATTTCTTTTTTCACTTTATTTTCAATGTAGCCAATACAGCTAAACCTTTCAAAATTCTTCCATATTGGACTAAATGAGATACCCGTAAGAGAAAAAGAGTCGTCTGTGACAATGTAATTTGTTCTTTTCATTTTGCGATCTTGTAGAAAGCAAGTAAGAATTAATAAATTAAAACGAAAGAAACATAATAAGGTAAATAATGCAAAGATAATAGCGTCAATAAATGGAATACTGTTAAACATGTAAACTTGACAAAAGAAACAGCTGCTGTACCTGGAGGACCTTGTATTAATGAAAACCGTGCCATCAAAGCTTTGTCAATCGCCTGCTGTTGTTTTATGTTGTTTGGTGGAAGTGGTCGATTCCTGGGATTCACAGTATTGTAATCTAAATACAGATCACGGTCTATATGGCTGACAATATGTTTTCGGCTATCATCTAAATGATTGAAAAAGTAAAACAGATTTGTTTATTTGTATGTTTATAGCGTTTACTGTCATATATCTCAGGTACAGACCACAATGCAACCGCGTTCATGCCCTCACAGCTATAATGCTAATTGTTTTCCAAAGGGTCATTTAGGAAAACTAGTGTCCCCCTACAACCATGTTTTCTGACAAATCAAATCGGTTGTAACAATTTCATAAAGGCCATCTAAACAGATTTCTGTGAACAATCTAACAATCTAAGGTCATTGTCAAGCTAGTTCAAAAACGGCTAAGGTAGAGATATTTACCTTTGGCGGCCCCATTTGTGTAACTAAATGGAACAGCAAGGACAAACAACTTTGGAATACAACTATCCAAGCAACATCCAAATCAATTTCATCAACCTCTACCAAATACTCTTAGACGAGTCGTCGTTTGAAAAATAGATTGACAGTATACAGACGGATGTCTTGCATGATCTAAACAACTCAAATATAGCACATTGTGCTCTGGTTTAATTAATAACGAAACAGTATGAAACACCTACCTAAATCGCAAATCGGTAAGTTTAAGGCAATGTCAGCCGCCAATGAACGTTCTACGTTTGGGAGCATTTTGATGAAGCTTTCCGTTCTCCTGTAAAAGAAATACTTAATAAATCTTAGGTTCGTTCTTTTGTTTGGATCATTTGGTATAATAAAAAAATGAATTCATGGGTTACGTTGCATGTTACAGTAGAATAGAAATAAATGATATCCGATTACTTGATATATAGGCCCTACAACAATAAATATTAATGCTTTACTGTAACGCGAGTTTCAAAATTCAAAAATTGTAACACTAATGAATATTTAAAATTAAGAATTCAATAAATAGTGACAGATATAAAATGACATATTCTATTTAATTTGTTAAAATTGTTGACTTGTTTCATAATAAATTGTCAATCATGACAAACCCCTAAAACTTTTCTTAAGTTAAATGTTATGTTAATGTATACTGCATGATAAAAATGCCAATTTATTTCGTACCTGTAACAGTTTTGAGTAACTACATACAAAGCAAACGACACACAAAATATACATCAAGGCCATTATTGTCAATAAAGAAAACAATACCTGTCCACCTCTGTTTTGCGCAGTATTTCTATGTTGACCCTGATAGTTGATCCCTCTTGGTAAAAAGCTGATGGGAAATCTGGTGAATTGTTACATAACGTAAAAGAAACAGTAAGTTTCCCACCACGTACAGCGTCTTTTGATTTTTTAACATTTGTAATATCAGCATGGCCAACCCAAATTGAATACGGTTGCTGAATCGCTCGCATTGTTCCTTCTATTTGAGCATCTGTAGGCACGACTGCTTTCAAGCATAGCCAGTCGAAAGAAGTGGCACCGACAACATCACCTTCGTCTTCATCATCGTCAGAAATAGTTCCAGAAAACTCTATATTTCTAATCTCACAGTGCGCCAAACTCAAACAGAATGCACCTTTTCTTTTTCTTTTCTTACTCAGTTTTACAGGAACATTGCTAATATTGCATGACTCTTCGTTACGACACACTCCTGTGGCGGATTCCATCAACAAAATTGGAATCCAACTGTCTAGGTAATCGTATACAGAGCTGTACTTGTCACATGTAGTATTTTTGGAATACTTGTACAAATGTAAAACTGGATCTTCAGTGTGTTGCAAACAAAATTTTACGTTATTTGTCATATCGTAAACCATCGGTTTTGGAGTTATCATTCCGCCAAGAAATGCTGGTGAGAACTGAATCTTAACTTGCTTGCCAACATAAAATATCATGGAGAATGTTGTATAAGGTTCTATCTCGAGCGTATCAATACATTCTGTACTAACATCCTCTAATCCCTCATGATGAGAGACGTTTGCCTTTTTAATAGCTCGAGATAGGCCTTCGGAATCTGGTCCTACCAACAGTTGTAATAGTTTTGCCCACTGGTGTAGAGGTAGAGTCACAACTCCCTCATACGGATTCAACTGAAGCTCCTGCCCTCTGTCAGATGGTTTCTTTACATGCACGTTGAAATCATACAGCCGTTTCCGCCATACTACTTTTACTTCGTCCCACTTTGTAAGATGGTCTTCAAACACAAACGGTTTTGCAGACAAGTTTAAAACGTGAAATGGCATTTCTTTGTTTGCCATAAAAATGTCTGTCATAAAAGGTGAACATAATGTTAAACCTTTTTCGCTGATTTCTTCGACAGAACAATTGATCATAACATGATCCCGTTTCATTTTGGATGCTTCCTGTAATAATCTGCACTCTTTGTTATACTGCCTCGCTCTTTTGAAGACAGAATTCATGTGAAGGCAAAGACTGTCTATCTCCTCTCGCGTATAAGGACACACCTTTTTCTGAAAGACAGCGGAGTGTATGAGTCGTTGCATGATGAGATCACTGTAACTGTCTAATGGTGAAGTGAAGTTTGTAAATGAAGTTTGGTTAACTTCTGCTTTATGTAGACTTCCGGAACACTTCAATTCCCAATCTTTCTGAATAGAACGCCAAGAGCTACATACTGCAACTTGCAAGGGATGGAGCTCATCTTTTTGTATATACTGCGAAGCATTTTTTGGAGAGGCGGCTATTGCTTCCCAAACTGTTTTAGACAAAAACACAGTTTGTGAAGACAATCTACACTCACTTAATTTTGGCATCTTTGGACCTATCTGTTTGTCTTGGAGTCTAAGTAAACTATCAATGTAAGTATTATACTTTTTCAGAAAACGCTCTATTGCATCTTTAGCAGGAGCCGGTTTGTAATAAATCGGAACAGTCTGTTTGTATGACCTAAGTATTCTCTCAGCAACCTTCTTGTTAACCATAATCAAGCATTCTTTGACTGCATCTTTAGGCTTGATTGTATCATGATGGGTGTCTTTCCAGTCCAATGAATACTTTGCATTTCCGAGTCGGCACGATCTTGCAAACGAGGCTACACGGAAAAGAGTTTTTATATCCTCCGTTCCCTCATTTTCTCTAGCTGGGTCCTTCACTGCAGTCTGGGCTTCATCTTCTGTAAAATGTCTTTTGCATTTTATGTACGATTTTACAATTTCATAATTGCTCCCAACCATTTGCATAGGACGACCTGACTTTGTTACATATAGAAATACAGATAGTGTTAATCTCCTTTTACCTGTTTGGAGACAGAACTTCGCACGAAGTGGTTCTGGTATCATGGTTCTTTGTTTTCTTATCTCTGAACTAAATGTAGTTGTTCTGCGTTTTGCCTCTTTGTCAACTGATGAGTCCTTTGGTATATACGTTGCAACATCGGCAATATGTACACCAATTTTATATCCGTTATCTAGCGTTTCGATGTTAAATGCATAGCTTATTTCTGCTTTACCAATTGCGAATATATTCATTTTTGTGAAGTCCGCCCTGTCAAGTAAATGATGTTCAGCTGGTTCATCGACCTCATCGGCTATCATTTTTGCAACCATTTCTACTGTTTCTCTATCGTACAGCCGGGGAACTAAATACTTAAGATTTAAAATACTTAATCCCGAATACACATCACTGCCAGATGGAAGCATTTTTAGGACAGCACCTCTTGGGTAAACATGACGATTCCCCCAATTGATATACGCCACCAAGCAGATGTAGGATTCTTTCTTTGCTGGATCTATGTGGAATATACAAGGATTGCATAAAACACCATTATCTTCATCGTATTGATAAAGTTCAATTTTGTACAGTTTTTCTTTAGCTGTTTTATATTTGTTAGAGATTTCTCTGTCTAGGACGTGGATTTTTGGTATTGTCTTACACACTGGTCTCACGAGATGATCCATGTCGTCTAAAGTACAAATAAATACTGGATGTTTTACATCTTTATGTCTTTGTCTGTCCAAGACACCTAAAACTTTGCCATATCTTTTATCTTTCGAAATCTTATCATCAAGTAATTCTACAACTACTATGTCATCATCAAACGCCTGTCCAATTTTTGATCTTCCCGTTATTTCTATAACACTTATTTCGCTGGCTGAATCTGTAGGCGTACAAAATGCTTCATGTGAGCCTTCGTTATGTAATACGCACTTGACGTATTTTTGTGGATCTTGATTGAGCTTCTGTTGCAGCTGCTCCTTACTGGGTTCAGAGGAGTAAAATTCCTCCCTTTTGCGAACACTAGGGTGTTTGTCTTTCACAAATTTATCTAGATAATCTTGGTTAAGGAATATACCGTTCTTCAACAAGTTTTCATTTTTCGTTACTTCCTTCGAGTATGCACTTTGTTCGTTTTTAATATGAAATTTGTAGCTGTGTTCATAATATGACATATTTTCTTCCATTTCCTCTTCTTCATGGTTATATTCGGGTATACTGATTGAATCATAATTTTCGCTTTCCGAAAATCCTACAATGTCGTCGCGCCAAGTTTCATCTACATCTGAATCTGATGAACTGTTGTTAAGCCAAGTCTCAGATATGGCTGAGATATCTGTTTCAGTTGTAGCTGTACTGCATAAACTGGAATTTCGTGAACGCCCCGGCATACTCTTGTCTGGATGAAGTTTAATTTTATCTTTCTGTACATCTTTCCCAGTAAAATCCGCCCTGACAACTGTTTCCTGCTCTATTTTTTCCTTTCGACGAGCTGGTAAGGAATACGTTGTGTTCTTTGAACGATCTTTTGCTTTTGCTGAAAACCGTCAAGATCTAAGGTAAGTCCTGTTCAATGACCAGTCATACAAAGTATATGCAGCAGTACATCTTTATCATTAAAGTCGAAGCTAACATTGAATTGTCCACAAGTAACAGTATCAAATTATGCTTCCTATTTTATATCTTAGAACTTTGTATTTACAATTCACCAATAATTCATAATAAGTTCATCAGCCAATAGTGAATGAATAAAATTTATCAGATCCTTAAAGGCTCATAATGTCTTTGCTTAAAATGTGGCAGTCTAATTTTCTGTTAGGAGTAAAATAATATTAATTTCTTGTTAATTCCTGTTGCCGACAATAGTTTTCTCTAAAATCTGTCAAAGGTTTGAATAATGATGGATATTGAAGAAAGTTATATTGAATATATATACATTTGTATTTAACTTTGATGTTTGATTAACTGCCTTTGTAGCTCTAACGTTTAATTTTCATGTACAATGTTAAAACTAGCACTTTTCTCACCATGGAATTATGCATAACATCTATCTGGACATCTGCTTAATCGCCTTTTAACATAACTAGAGCTATCTCTAAAGGTGACGAATGTACCCCCGCACAAACTGACACAGGACATTTAACGCACACAAGACTGTATAATTATGTGGACTGTATGTATATAGACAGTATGTGTATAGTATAGTAACAAAAAACAATGTCCCATAACTTTGCATAATACTTACCTAAAAGAACGTAACATACACCATGCACAACTAAGCTTGGTACTGATCACTTGTGTGAAGTTTTATTAAATTGTGTGCAAGGGTTCAGAAGATTAGGTGCGCACAAAATTGCATTTGCAGACTATATGTATATAGTATGTTAACGAAAAACAAAGACCCATAACTCTGCAGATTGTTTTTGAAAGAACCTAACATGCACCATGCATAACTAGGGTTAATACTGATCACTTTTATTAAAATTCATTAAATTGTGTGCATGGGTTCAGGAGATTAGGAGCGCACAAGATTGTATGTGCAGACTATGTATATTATATAGTAACAAAAATCAAAGTCCCGTAACTTTGCACTTTTTTCTGAAAGAACCTAACATGCCCCATGCACAACTACTGTTGTAACTGATCACTTGTGCGAAGTTTCATTAAATTGTGTCATGGAGATGAGGAGAGATTGTGCGCACAACATTGTGTCTCTGTATATAGTACAGTAACAAAAACAACGTCCCGAAACTCTGCAATTTTTTTTCTGAAAGAATCTAACATGACCAATGCACAACTACTATTGTTATTGATCACTTGTGTGAAGTTTCATTATATTGTATCAAGGGGATTAGGAGAGATGGTGCGCACACGATTGTGTCTATGTTTATAGTATAGTAACGAAAACCAAAGTCCCGTAACTCTGCAAATTTTTATCTGGAAGAACCTAACATGCCCCATGCACAACTACTGTTATTACTGATCACTTATGTGAAGTTTTATTAAATTGTGTCAAGGGCATGAGGAGAGATGGTGCGCACAAGACTGTGTCTAGGGACAGACAGACGGACAACCTGAAACCAGTATACCCCCTTAAAACTTCGTTGTTCGCGGGGTACAAAAAATTAATGCCTTATGGATTTTTGAGAAAATAATAACTTACGTCGATAATGTCTCGTTTTGACTTTCTGTTCACACGGCTCTTTGATGACCTTATCCTGTGGTACATAAAATAACTGCATGATATGGATCATAATTCAAACACTATTGTTCTTAATAATTGCATACAGCATTGAAGTACTGAACATTTGAGAAAACCAACACAGTGCATTTGCGACCACCTTGGATCCAGACCAGCCTGCGCATCCGTGCAGTCTGGTAAGGATACATGCTGTTCACTTTCAAAGCCTATTGCAATTAGAGAAACCGTTAGCGAACAGCATGGATCCTGACCAGACTGCGCGGATGCAAATGCACTATGTTGGTTTTTTCATGATGCGGCTCATTTATATGAGTATAAAAGTAATAGCTTAATAGTCAAGCTCCGTTTAAAAGTAAATATACAGATAAAACATTTTACCAATAAAGCCAGACTTATTGTTCTCAGTCACAGCTCTCTGTTCCAATATATTTAGAACTTTAACTAAATAATTATGATTAGCTAATTACAATTTAAAAAGAATTCCCACCATAAGTAAAGATTGTTTTTATGTCGCTTTACGAGGTAGAGCGGAGTATATTGTTTTGTTCATTGTCGGTCGGTCGGTAGACCATTTTGTTTTGGATTATTGTTCCTTCTTTTGAGAAGGAACATTTTAATTTGGTAAGTCACACTTGACTGAGCTACTAATATCGAAAGCTGTTGTCATTACAAGCTGGCCAGTCAAACTCCGTGACCTTAGAAATAACCTCTGGCGTTAAAACTATTCTTTCCTGATTGAGGCGACTCTCTGACTGAACGCGTCCGTGGATTACATATTACTTAACCCAAGGATGGTCGATTGATTCTTTTATTTCCTCCATTCTTGAAGAACATAACATATGTACAAACAGATAGACATATATCAGCAAATTTACATGTAAACAACTAAATATTATCGTTACCTTCAAATGCATGGTTAATATGTGAAAACAAACCCCATTGCGACCCTCTAATTATGCGCAACAAATTCACGCATCGAATCGTAATGGATTGACCGGGTCAATGTCTTATTGCCGTATTTACTCAACTGAAAGTGGTAACAGATTTAATTTGTCCAAATCCAATATACAACTCCCATCTTATCTGCTACTTATCAGCGATTATGTAACCGTAACTGATTAGAGGGCAATAAGCACAGCAGGGACTCCAACTAGACCATGAAGATATATGCAGTGGAGTTGAAAGAAATTAATTTTTCTTCAGTGAATGTGGAATGATAATAATATTAATTATTATTTTGATATTATATAGATGATAATAAGTATTACTTTAATGTTATAATAATAAAAATAGTAATAATAATGATTATTATTGTTATTATTATTATTATTATTATTATATTACATAAAGGATGATTAAAGATACAGTAATAATATTGAAAATAATAATGATAATAAAACACAAGTATAGTGAAAACTTCAGGAGTTCTTTGTGCTGACAAACAATATTTTTCTAATTGGAAACTGGGTTTCTTGTATTCATGTAATCAACATTATTTGAACATTTTTAGACAAATGTTATTTACAGTATTCTGCAAGCTTTAGATGAGTGAAAGTCACAATTTTCTGAAATATCACAATTCTCCAGACAGACTTTGAAAAAATAAAAACTTGCATATTTCTTTAAGTAAGTTTATCATTATTTCATTATTGTGAAAATAAGTTTCTGATTATCTTATTATTGTGTTTGATCAACAAATATTTTTCTTTACATAGAAATGCCAAAAAAAAAAAACAACTAGTATAACTTTAAAAGTTATCAATTATATATCAATTTAAGATAAATTACATTGTTTCCCCTTCTCACTAATTGATACACTTGTAAGGTAGACTGACTCTCCAATAAACATTGACCCTTGTTAATTGGAACCATACTGTGATGGTCATTAGCCCCCAACTGTGCTGGTGAAGACAGAAATCCCTTGGTCCGCTGCCAAAATCTAGGCCTTTAATGCATGATAACTGGTTATGAATGCAGCTCTACATGTACAATTAATATATAAAATTACTAAAGATAAATACATTAAGAGGATTTTGTATAGTTGAAGTAAACATCTACAGTTAAATCATTGGCATTGGATATCTTTATATGTTTGACTCTGCACAAGAGATGATTGTATTTACAGAGCTATTATCAGGGTTCTTTGTTGCTGCAGTCCATATGAAAGGGCCGACAAAGCGACAACCATTAGTCTACCCAAACTGTCTAAATGAGAGAGTCACATTTTATCATACTTTTGGTCATAATTCGGAATTTTGTAACTGTCAGATATTAAATCACTGTAAGAATAGATAACTTCGCAATACAAGTTTTATGTAAAATGTCACCTTGATGTCGACATTTGTTCCTGCCAACCATTCCATGTCTGGGTTTGTTGGATCTATATCTTCTTTATTCAGCCTACTCTGAATATCTGATCGAAATATTTGAAGTCTTTCCACGTCAGTATCCTTTAATGATCAAAGCATATCTACAGTATCTCTGCTAATCTACTCAGATCACGACAAATTTAATGGATAGTTGAAAAATCTATGATAGTTATTTTATATTTTACAGTGGTATATAAACCTTTTTGGAGGAACAGTTAAGAAAATTGTATCAGATAACCGAGACAACTTTACCTTGCAGTACTTCATAGCTAGTTGACATTTATCAAGAGCAATGCTATAATCTCCTGTTTCAAACAATGACCGGGCCCAGATCTCTAGCGCTTCGGCGTCATCGTAATCACAAGTATCTTTGAGGACTGAAAATATATAATAAAGCAATTAGGTAGGTACATACAGCACAATAACTTAGAACTGTGTAGGCAAAACATAAAATAAATTCCTTATATTTGTTAATTAGAATATTCACACCACGGAATACATTACGCCAACATTATATAGCATTAAAAGATATGATATAGTTCAAAAACGAAATCTGAACTAAAACATTAGTACTTTAGTTCGAACAATGTAATGAGATTTCTAGACAACGTTTATGTCATTGTTTAATGTTTTTGAAAAGGTGCTCTGGGAGTATAATAAAGATCTGAAAACGAAAACGGAATCCTTCAGAATTTTTTTTATATTAGGACATCAGGGATGAGTAACTAAAAGGCCAGTAATGGTTTGTCTAAGGAAAGAGGGATTCTCATGTATCGGTGCACTAGGTTGTCTCTTATAAAATGACTTAGGATAAGTAAGCCGGACATGTTATCTCTCTCTCCCACTCTCTCTTTTCTGGAGACTTTCTCCAGCACTGTCCTACTGTTCAGATTGCTTTATGTCTGTACTGGTTGAGAAGAATTTGGCGCCCTGAGTGGCTGTCTTTGAATGTGAGTAATAGTTACTGTTCGATAAATATGACAGCATAATGTCAATAACAAACACATAAACTGATGAACAATACCAATTGTGTAACATAACAAAATGCCCTACTTGTAACACACTTGTAAATATGTTTTAATGCGCACCTAGGACATGACATTTGTATGTCTTGAAAAAAAAACTTGGCACAGTTGTAAACATTGAGATGATTACAGTCTCTTTCTTTTTCAATCTACTTCCGATTGTTTAAAAATCCTTTCATGGTATGAATCCGACAGAATTTGACACAAATGGCGTTTATTTACCTTTTATTTTGCTACTTAAATATGTATGGCCCTATACATCCGTTTGTATAAACTTATCATTATGTAACTTCATGAAATATATGACATCTGAGAACCCTAGGCTGTCTGGTATTAATTGCATGTACCAATCACGTGAGATACAAATCGCGCGACTTGGTTCTCTTGTTTTTGGTAGAATGATTTTTTTCAGGTTGGCCACATCTCCCGATCAGGATTTATACTCAACAATTTTCTAAATTTACACCTGGATTTTTGATTTAAAACTCACTATTTTTACTGATTTGAATGAAAATTTGATGGTTTAATAATTACCTAAGTCAATTTAAACATAACAACAGTAACAATTGTACGTAAAGTCACTAAGCCCTGGCAGTTATACCATGTAACCAAACAAGAGGACCATAAAGGCCCTAGATCACTGACTTGAGTTTCACAAAGCATGAAAGATATCTATAAATCATTTTGAAAACTGACCAGAGTTTTATGACAAGAAGTTTTCACTATATGCATAAAAGAAATACTATATACATCTGTGGAAAAGTGACTACCCCTCTGGTGGACATGGTTTCGACAAACTGGAAAGTTTGAACGAACTTGGTATAGGGTCACCAGGGAACATTTCTGTGAAATTATTTAAGCTAGCTTTAATCGCACCATATTTTATGTAAATGAGGTTGATCATTAACTAAGTTATTCAATCATTAGATCCAGAGACTGAGTGTCTTACCAAAGTGACGCAATAAAAAGAATTATCCTTGACAAACATTCTGACCAAGTTTTATGATCAGGTAAAAAGTATGGCCTTTGAGTCTTAACATGGTCTTTCTATGACTTGGTCTATCAACCTAGTATTTGACCTCGATACTCCAGTTTCAAAGTTGACCTAGTTTTCATAGAGGCAAACTTTTATGAAATTAATATAAAATGTGGCCTCTGGAGTGCTGAAATGTTGTCTCTGTGATTTAACATTGTGACATGGATTTTGACCTCAGTCAACTATTTTAAACTTGACCTGCATTTTAAAGAGACAAACATTCTAACGAAGATCAAGTAGAAAATGTTGTCTCTATAATGCTTATAAAGTTTTCTTATAATTTACCTACCGAACTTTCGATTAGGGGCAAGTGATTCGAAGTCAGTGACATTAACCACTCGGCCACGGAGGCTGTTTTGGATCTTATGTAATCCGGTTTAAAACCGTACCTAGATTTCATAGAGACAAAGATTCAGACAATGTGTTATGACGATCAGGCAGAAGATGTGTCCTCTAGAGAGTAAACAGGGTTTTTCTATGTAGTGATCTAGCTCTTGTCTTCAGTTTATCAGTAAGAATATCCTTTGAAAGCAAATAATACAATAAAATAAAATAATACCATACTTGCTTAAAAGAAGTTGAAAGTACAACACCCCTCACGCCCCCTGGTACCGGCTTATGTGCAATTCCACATAAAAAGGAGGGGTGTTTGAAAACTTTTGCAAATGACACGTTTTCCAAGAGGTTGTAATTAAAAGTTGATAATTTTCGTCTAGTTTTCTTCGAAATATTCCCCTTTAGCCAGAACAGATCGTTTCAATCTTTTTATCCAATTTTTGAAACAATGTTTATACTCATTTTAGGGTACACTAGTAACAAACTAGTGAACTGCAGACCCCAATGCACCTTTGGACTATATCTCCTAGAAAAAGAGAATAAAAATCGCAGGTCTGGGCCGTCGGGAGGTTGCGACAATACACTTACCTTTTCCGACTTCAAAACTTGTTGAGGATTTGTGAGCTGGAGTACAAACGGACATGCTGGTGACCAGTTTTTGGACGTACTCTTCTCATTTTTGTTCGCATTTTTTTCAGAACCACATTCATATAGCAGCTACCAGACACACCCCTACCTTTTGACATCAATTTGCATGACTGACCCACAATTTCGGAAGCAAATGGCTTATAACACCTTCTTTGCTGTCAGTGTCCGTTTAGCAACACTTGGCCTTTGGCATGTTTCAGAGCCCATATCCTGATACATATCAACTTTCCGGGCTCATAAAAATGGACCCATGTCTCATCACCAGTTATGAGACTATCAAGTAATTTTTTTAGATGTTTTGGGTACTTCTTCTGCTCATCTGTGAGCAAATGGGGGATCCAGCGAGCACTTATCTTCCTAACCTTAAGAATTTTCTTCAGAATGAAGTGGACAGATGCGAACCAAAGTTTGTCATTTGTGCCAGCTGTCTGACAGTGAAACGCGAACCTTTCTCAATGATGGACTTGATCTTATTAATGTTAGATTTGGTAACTTCTGACCTGGGTCTTCCTGAATAAGGGGCGTCTTTGACTGATTACTGACCAGAACATAATTTTGGAAACCACCTATAAACTGTGGAAAATAACATTTGTTTATCTTCATAAACAGCGCAATCATATCTCAACATTATGCTTTTGACACTCAATCCCAACTTACAGCGGGCTTTTATAAAACCCCTGATTTAAGCAACATTTTCTATTCATTTTCGAACTATTTTCAACGCAATGTCCTAAAAGCAAATGAAATTTCAAATGAACCGGTTTGTGGATTTCAATTATATTTATTCACACTGTAAAGTGATGAGTAGTCATCCGTTTCGTATTGATTTTATACAGGTAAATCTCGTGATATTCAAGTATAAAGTGCGTTTGCAAAAGTTTTCGAACACTCCTCGTATTGAATGGCCTCAATGATCCCAGATCAACAGAAATATAACCACACTGAATCAAAAATACGAGGAGACTTTTATCGGCCGCCATACAGCACTTAAAAACTGTTGTTGTGATAGTTAATAAAATCTGTAAGTTTTGAAGCAGACCTAAATTTTGTAGAGACATACAGTGCTTTAGGGTATAGCGGATTTTAGGGTATAGAGGATAGATTGATAAATTTTATATTTAGACTTAAATTATTGTATAAATTTTCATATCATTTTTTTACTGGCATGCAAAAAGACATTCTGACATACATATTTGCTTGTTGTGTTATTTTTCATACGTCATCAAATGTAAAATTAAACTATCCCCTATAGACTAAATCAGTGTATATGTAAAAAACGTCAGTGAATGAAAAGTATTTGATAGAAATTTAAAAAGCTGAATGTTTTTGAAAAGAGAATACATTATTATTCTGATCTATAGTAAAGACATCTTGGAAAGTTTGTTAAGATGTGGATTTTAAACTAATAATGGAAAAAATTACCAAAACTATCCTGTACACCCTAAATCAGCTCATATGTAAACAATGGCTTGGAGAGAAAAAACACATGAATTTCTATGAAAAGCTGAATGTTTTAAGAAGAACAGACTGAAAAATAATTACTATTTTCATTTCTTTGAATTGGAATGCAGGAAAAATTAGTTAGCTATCCACTATACCCTAAAGCACTGTATATTCTGAAAAAAGCATCATAATGCGGAGCAATATACGCCCGAAGGCATGACCTTTGACCCCTAAGTGTGACCAAAGGGTTATATCAGAGGATGGGAGCAAAATTTAAAGAACTTGACTGCTGAAGCCCACAGAACAGGAACAACAGAGGGAAATAAATCCCCCCAAAAATTTCTAAGTTCACAGAAAAAAAAACTAAGTCCACTCAAAATAATCCTTACCATGTACAGATATGCCAAAATACACCCATCTATGTTGTACTACAGAAAAGTGGTATCGGTATTTCCCTACGGCCAATAATAAAAAATGTTACAAAATAAGCTATCTCTAGTACAAAAGGGAAATAATTCAAAACAGGGAATGAGTTAACCAAATGATGCTCCCCGATGCATATGTCCCAATATGGGAGATAACGTATTAGAATTCGAAAACAAGAGCTGTCTGATGACAGCAGGCAGGATTTTTCTCAGTGCTTGTCTCTGAATTAGAGCTTTGCCAGTATAAACTTTACAAAACTTCAATCAAAAAGTTCTAAGTAAAAAAAGTTAAAAAGGGGCATAATTCTGTCAAATTCAAATAAAATGTTATGGGGATTGTTTCTCCTGGTGAAGACTTTGATAGTAAATAACTATTTTAAGTTTCAAGTCCAAAGCTTTGATAGTAACAGAGATATTTGACTTTATCAAAAACATTAACCAAAATAATCTAAGTAAAAAATGGGCATAACTCTGTCAAAATTTAAATCAGAGTTATGGGGATTGTTTTTCCTGGAGTAGACTTTGTTAGCAAATAACTATTTTAAGTTTCAAGTCAATAGCTTTGATAGTAACAGAGATATTTGACTTTATCAAAAGCTTTAACCAAAAAATTCAAAAACTAGGTAAGGTAGAGTTATGGTTGTTTGACACTGCACTTTCCGTCAATGGCCACTATCATTTTGTGAAGTTTCAATGAAATGCCATTAATACTTTTTTAGTAATGCTCCGGACAAGCCTTATTTTGTATGATAAAAGAAGATAATTCAAAAACTAGGTAAAAGCGGACGGACGGACAGACAGACGGAAGGACGGACAAGGCGGAAACTATATGCTCGCCCTTCGGGGAGCATAGAAATTATTGTAAGTGAACAGAAAAGGGATCTACCAAATAAAAACAAGAGCACCGCAATGCAGAGCAATATACACAAGTAACAAAGTCATTTGACCTTTGACCCCGAGTCATCCGAAACATACGTTCTGCATGTCGTCTTGATGTGGTGAACATTTGTGCCAAGTTTCTTTGAAATCCTTCAAGCAGTTCAAGAGTTACAGAGCGGAAACGAAACAAAGTCATATGACTTTTGACCCCTCAATGTGACCTTGACCTTGAAGCGAGCCATCAAGAACATGCACTCAGTACGCCGTCTCGATGTGGTGAACATTTGTGTCAAGTTTCTTTGAAATCCTTCAAGGGGTTCAAGAGCTACAGAGCGGACAAGAAATTGCTAACGGACAGACAGACGGACACCGGGGCTATAACATAATACGTCCCTTTGGGCGTATAAAAAGATTTATGACGATCAGGTGCGTAATGTGGCTTCTAAAAAGTTAATGAAATTTATTATGTCTAGTATTTATCCAAAGATTATGAAGACTGTTCCAATATTGTAGCCTAAAGTGTAATCAAAGTAAAATTGTTCACGACCAACGACGGACACAGGGCGATCACAATAGCTACTCACAAAATGAGTACAGCCTGCTGCTGGTCACTATTCAACAAGCTGAGCCAGGCTGCTGGATTAAAAAACACTTGCGGCAAGCATATTACACTTTTCAAGGGGCATAACATCGGATACTAATTTGCAAGTGTGCATAGGTAGATTATTAGTTTGTCTCGAGAAATATACACACGTTCTGTGGTGGATATTTTGCGCAACATTTATGGCGCAATATTGATCCGCAAAAACATGAATATACATTTCTTGATACAAAACGCAGCATATTCATTTGTGGGCCCCCCATCCCCCTAAAAATGTTTTGGGGATACATTTAGAGTTTCTAGAGTTGCCCATCTTTCCGTACGTCCGTTCCAATTTGTGTCGTGTATATCTCAAAAAGTATTAGACCCAGAGTCATCAAACCGCACAGGATAGTCATTTAGCAAGTTAAATTGTGCCCCTTGTGTTTTAATATTGTGTTTTAATAGAGATTTCATACAGTCACACTTGCTTTATGGCCCTTGACTTAGTCAAACATATGCACAAAAGTGACTAAAGGTTTATTTCAAATGTATCTCAAAACGTTTATGACCTAAGATGATGAAACATCACAGTACTATTATTCAGCATGTGACTTGTTCACCTGTGGTTTTGTTTGCAATTTTACTCAGCCAGACCAGATTAAGTAAAAAATATGAATGAAAGGGCATAAAAGTGTTTGTCGCCTTCATCTCAAAATGCATTTGACTTGGTGTCTTGAAATCTTACAGATTGTTATATAACATGTTAATTTTTGCATTTGGTATCTTTATTTTTATTTCAATCAGCCATACCATATTTACGGTTCTTGATTTAGTGGAAAATACACGTAAAGTGCTTAAAAGTTTATGTTGCATATATCTTAAACTATTTGACCTAGAGTCATGGAACCATATAGGAACATTATTCAGCATTAGATTTGTGCACCTAACTTTTAAACTTTATTTTGGATTTGACTTCGCAAGTCCAGTGTTATTACCCTTGACTTAGTCAAAAATATGCATCAAGGGCATACAAGTTTGTGTCACATGTATCTTTAAAAATATTTGACCTGGAGTCATAAAACATAGAGTACTGTTATACAGCATGTGTTGTGCACCTTGGAATTTTGTTTGAGATTTCATTCAGCGACACCAGAGTTATGATTGTGACTTAGTTAAAATACACACTAAGTGCTTAAAACTTTATGTTGCTGTTATCTTAAAAACATTTTACCTAGAGTTATAAAACCAAGTACAAAGTCAGGTTTCTTCTATGTTCGCCTACATTATATACATGCCACACACATTTTTGAACCTAGGGCAATAATTTTAACAACTAGAGCTGCTGTTGAGAAAAGCGCATGTCTCCCCCAATTGCTTAATCAACTAGATTGACATTTCTTCTCCATTATGTATCTGTGTCAACCATGCACCAAGACCTGTATCACTGGCATCAGTATTTTCAGTAATTCAATGGCCATAATTCCGAACACACGGACACACACACATACAGACAGTCAGGAGTAAAAAATTAAAACTAAATTGTCAATGATATCAAACGGTGAACTCAAAAGATAAAGCAAAAATTATAGATTAAGAGGTTTTAAGTTGGAGGCTTTAATCGTCTGTGGTATGGTAACGATTCGTCTAATTCAAAACACAGCACATCACATATTTGTATGTTGTGTGGATGAGGAGTTATATTCAAATCCTATGTAACGTATATATGTTGTTTTCTTCTGCTCATAATTACCTTTTTAGTCGTTCGTCATCCACTTCTGATTCATGTGGAGAAGTTTCAATTTACTCGTGAAGATAAAATTAATACTAGTATAGAATCAAAGAAATTGAATGTTTTACATGATAAACGGCATAAAACCGACACAACTTTGGGTAATATGTACATGTAAATTCCCATCAAGTTTGGCATAGAATGTATATATGACACTGAGAAGTGAATAAAAGTTAGATATTGGTAAAAGGTAAAAAAAAAATGTTATTGTTATTTTCAAAAAACGTTGCAATTGTTTATTAAGTTGTGATTAATGTTTTGTTTATTTATAAGAATATCTTGCAAAAATGTTATGTCAATAAGTTTGTACCACAACCACTAGTCCCTATCAGAGTACTCACTTTTTATGGACATTTGAGAGAAATTAGTTTTGCCTTATATGTGTGTGGATTTGTCGTTTTAAAGACTTGTTAAAACTGCACTCTACTCTTATTCTTCAGACAAGCCCGTAAACGTTATAAAATTAATCCATGAAAAGTAAAATGGGCTATTTTCTAAAATACATGGTTAATATTTATGTTCAATTTAAAGTATACAGAAAATCTAAATATTTGGTTTCTGAGATTTTTCGATTTAATCATTTTTCATAAATATTTTTGTTAGTGGTCGTGCTCCACGAAGCATTCTTCTGGCAAAGCTAAAACTTAGATAGAAGATGAATAGGTTTTAATATTCAGATGAATCCCATGACCTGTTTAATACTACATGTAAATGTTAAAATTGTCGGTTTTAGAACAAATTCAAAACATGATCATGTAAAATCAGTTAAAAGATATACTTAAATGTATTTTTTAGTGAAACAGTCTTATTTACCTAGTCACGCAAATACGGTCTTGCATGTTATAATATGCACGAACGTCTCGTTATTAATTATACCAGACCTTTAAAGACCCACCACAACCTACTGACCTACATTTTCCTCCCACATGAACCTCATGAAAGTAATTCTGATAATACTGTAATAACACAAATATGCTACAAGATGACAGATGGACAATGCCTCGGCTCATATTTCCACAGTCGTGCAAGAGTATCTGACACCCAGGGATTTAAAACCTTGCCACACCCCACTTACAACCAAGATCTTGCCCTATGTGTTTCTGGCTGAATCTGAGTTATCTTTTTAAACAACATCTAAATGGACACATATTTGAGACTAGAATGGCTGTTGGCAGAGCTGTGTACTAATGCACTAATGGTATATCCAACAGTGAGTACCGTCAGACATTATCCAATTGATTAAACGGCTTGAAAGGTGTTTGGTACATCAAAAACCTGGACTAGTCAAATATTTAAAAATATGTTCAGTAACTGTTTTCCTATCGCGACACAAGTTGCATCGCTTTCAGAATGCCCCTCGTTCATAGACATAGTAAAACAGATAGACAAGACGGACAGAAACAACGATTTAAAGCGCACATGTAATGAACGGTCTTTTACACATACACCGTTGAGAAATCAGACTTCTATGCACAAAACGTACATTTAAAACACACAATGTTTTAAATGAACAGGACAGTGTAAATATAATTATGAATATCTAATACTCTTAATGGTTTCAAAATGCATTGACGATTTTAATACATATTACTTACTTTTGATACAGTACTGCCTGGTATAGTTGTGAAGACCCTGTAAATCAATAGTTATTATTTTAGGTAAGCGTTTGCCTTAAACATTATAGAAATATCAACTGCTAGATTAGATAACGTAATATTTAGCTCGCCAAATGGTAAAAAAATTAAAAATATATCTTGTAGCATATGGGAAATATATATTAGTATTCTTCTGTTACTATCATTATCAAGTTTTATTGCATTCCCTCTGGTAACTGAAAGGTTTTATTTGAACATACATATGACTAATTAAATCCAAATAGGGACATAAGTTTGTGAGTTCTTCACATACTATCTTTGTCATCTATAATTGTGTATCAAAGTACGCTAAATTCCAATTATAGGTAAAGTCAAACGTATTGTCTAAAATGTTAAAACGTTGAAAAAATAAGTAAAATGAGTGATGATTTTAGAAATCAGTTTAAGAATTATACATCATGTGCTTTTTACTATCAACCATGTTACATTTTTCCTTTCTGTAAAGTTGAAGTCGCCGTCTTTTATTTCAAAAAGTTGAAATATGTACAAGATGAGAAAATCGTGTTATAACTGGTCAAGACAAATGCATGGTTTTTGTGCTCTTCATTTAATATCGTTGTTATCAACGAATTGTAGTAAATTCCTATCTTAAGTTTAATACGTTTACTATTAATGGATCATAAAATTAAATAATTGTTTACCATCTTATAATAGCATCTTGCTAAACGTCGTAGAGACGGCTCTCTTGCTTTTGGAAGCTTGATGATGTTTCTTGCACCTTTAAACTGTCGCAGATAGAAATAAACTTTGTTAAGGTCCTCGTCAATTGCCGCACAGACAGACCATTTCTCGAGTTGTTCAGCATGTATTGCTAATTTCTCTACTTCAGTAAGCAAAGAACCAAGGTTCTGAAATATAATTCATGAAATTTTTAGCCTGATGCAAATCTTGTATTCAAGTTAGATATAGTATTTAATCAATGTAACAATGAAGATTTCTTAAAAATAAATGTTCACTGGTATCATGAGCGAACATATTTTTTTTCTGGGATGGTGCTGTCATTTGACAGGTAATTTATGAATAATAAATTTAATGAGTTAATAACAATGTTTAATAAGGATATACCTTGTAACTTTGCACACTTTCCAATAGGCAAAGAAACGTTAGGCCCCAGAGCATATCTGACATAAAAGAATGTCTTCCACTACTCCAGTTACTATCTAAAACAGTAGCTGAAATGTCGAAATATCCGAGATTAGAGAAGGAAAAAAAAAGAAATAATACTGTTCAAGTTTATTTCACTAAAGGTTTAAGTTAAAAAACTAATGATCAGCATCAAGATATACATACTTTCATAAATGAATTTTTTTCAATGTAGTATTCTGTAAAACTTATAACTGATCGAAGAAAGAAAAAAAGTATATTTAGACGACTGGACTTTCCAAGAGGAATTAGACGCTTAACCTAGAAATTATGTATAACAGAGTATTGCTATTCAATATGACTTTCATTTATAAAAAAGTTGATGAAATAGGGAAACAGTATTTCTTTGAGCATGTATAGCGCAAGTACGTTGACGTTACGGTCATATGCGATCGTGTTTTGATATATATATAATACGCTGTAGAGGTAACAAGTACTTTTATAACAAGAAGGCCAAGATGTCCCTAGGTCGCTCACCTGAGTAACACACCATAACAGTGTAAACATGTTTGACCTAGTGATTTCATGGAGACAAATATTCAAACCAATTTTCATTAAGAATAAAAAAGTGGCCTTATGAGTGTAAACAAGCATGTTCTTGTTCTTTGATTTGACCTAGTTTTTGACCCCACATGACCTATATTAGAACTTTGTCCAAGATTTCATGAAAACAAACTTTCTGATAACGAAAAGGTGGCCTCTATAGGGTAAACAAGCTTTTCCTTTGATTTGACCTAGTGACCTAGCTTTTGATCCCATATGACCAAAATTCGAAACCATCCAAGACTTCATGATAACAAACATTCTGATCAAGTTTCATGCACATCGAATGAAATATGCAGCCCTTATTGCCAACACAAGGTTTTCCTTTGATTACACCAGGTGACCTAGTTTTTGACCCAGATGAACCAGATTCGAACCTGACCTGGATTTTATCATGAAAATCATTTTGATCAAATTTCACGAATATCAAGTAAAAAATGCATCCTCTATTGCACATACACAGTTTCTTTTATTTGACCGGGTGACCTAGTTTTTTATCCCAGATGACCCATATTCAATCTTGACATAGATTTCATCAAGACAAACATTCTGACTAATTTTCATGAGTTTCAAACTTAAATTGTGGTTTCTAGAGTGTAACCATATTTTCATTTGATCCATTCACATGATTAGGACTGGTGAAGAAATAAAAATGCAAAACAATGTGAAATATAGCATTTTGTAAATCAAGGGCACATAACTCTGGTCCTACTTAACTGATTTAGCTCTTGAAACTCGTCCATGATCTTTTAATCATACACATTCTGTGTAAATATTATTTGGATTGTTGAAGAAATGAAGTTGCTTGAGTGTAAACAAGGGAAAATATAGCTATTTCTGTAAAATCAAGGGCGAGTAGCTCTATTCCTAATGCTCGGATTTCACTCATAATCGAATTCGTCTGAGATCTTATGCTCATACACATTCTGTATAAATATGATTTGGATTGCTGAAGAAATGAAGGTGTTATAGTGTAAACAAGGTAAAATAAAGGGATTTTTGATGTCTGATTTTGTTCAAAAATGAACTCATTCAAGATCTTATGGCAATACATATACTATGTAAATATGTTTTGGATTGGTGAAGAAATGAAGGTGCCAGAATGTAAACAACGTAAAATATAGTAATTATTGTAAATCAAGGGCACATAACTCTGGTCCTAACAGCCAGATTTTGCTTTATAATCAAACTCATTCAAGATCCTGAGATCATATACATTCCGTATAAATATGATTAGGATTGGTGAAGAAATGAAGATGCAAGAGTGTAAAAAAGTGAAATACAGCAAATTTTGTCAATCAAGGGCACATAACTCTGGACATACTAATCCGATCTAGCCCTTAATCGAACTCATTCGAGGTATTGTGCCCAAAAACATTGTGACCAAGTGTGATTAAGATTGCTTCAAAATGGTGGATGCTAGAGTGTAAACAAACTAAATGTGAACGGACAAACAAACGGACGGACGGACGACGGACATTCATCGATCCTAACAGCTCACCATGAGCCTTCTGCTCAGGTCAGCTAATAAGAAATATATATTCGTAGTTTAAAGTTTTACAAGTTGAGAGATTAGTTACTTTTGCACATTGAAAATCATTTATACACAAAAAGAAATTGTTCCCGCACGGAACTCTGGTGAAAGAAGAAAACAAAAGTACAAAATATAAAACATATTATAAATGCAAACAAATATTTTACCTTTGTAATAGCATCGTGTCGCTATCATGTATTCTTCAACCTTAAAATAAGCAATAAATAAGCTGCATTTATTATTTTACAAATGATTGATATGTTATATGATTATTTGTGACAGGCATTTCTTTGGAATATTTTACATACAAATGATCAGTTTACCAGTTACATATCGTTTAATAAATACACAGCCAGGGCTAGTTTCTGTTTGCCAGAACATTTTTAGCATTAGTATTGTATTTCAGATTTATTTTCAAAAAAGTATGTACTGATATTTGTGTCAGCGTGTCTAGAAAATAAATGTCACTTACGCTTTGTAATTAGGTAACGTGATAAAGATGGGATTTCAAGGGCAACTACAGATATTTATATTTTCGCAGCTACAAATAAGGGTTAAGCTTAAAGTATGGTTATCGAAACGATGTAATACTTATGAAAAAGAAATGTCTACGTCTACGTATAGTTAATTAAAGACAAGTGAGAACGTTTACATACCTGATTTAAAATGAATGCACAATCTTCATACCAATCCGACAATGTCTGATCTCCGACAGATCCACTGTGGCTGTTGAACAAATTGTCCACGCTTTCCATCGCTAGCAAAACTTTCTTTCTCGTATCTTTCCTAGTCTGGAAGTTCAAAGCCTTATAACTGTCTTCTATCAGCTGTCCTGTTTGTTTCAAGTCTCTTTCAACCTAGAATTTTTTTTTCCAGAAATTATACTTAAATAGCTTAATTTAGATACAACAAAACGATGTTTCATATTATCATTAGAATTTAACAAGATGATATATATATATATATATATATATATATATATATATATATATATATATGGCCAACCGACGTGACTAATTGATACCGTACATACGGAGAAAACAAATTTTCATAAGAAGCAAAATAAAAGTGTTTTCCTCCACACAGAACGTCTATCATCAATTCTCAGTTCTTTTGTCTAAACACCTAGCCTAACTCCGAAAGTGTGAAAATCTAAACAGCTTTTCCACAAAAACGTTGGGTGAAGTGTTTAAGAAAAGTATTAAAAACTGATAACAAACGCTTTTCTGCGAAGGAAAGCATTCATAATGTTGTCTTCGAGGTACTTTAATGTATGAAAATCCGCCAAGTAATAGGGAAAATATAGGCAAAATGTTCTCTGAACCAGGACGTTTCCTCCGTGTGAACGGTATCCAAAAAACCACGTTGGTTGGCCATCCAGTATATACACACTTAACGAAACTTCTAACACTTTCTCGATAGTTGTGAAAAATCAATATCTACCAATAAGTACCATCAAAAATGATATATGCGCTTTTATTAAAATCAAAGCATTCATGTAAAAATGGAAAGAGGTCGTATAATGACTTAAATGATATCGTTTGTCTAACTTTCAATATTATTTACGGCATGTAAATATGGCGAAGGGTATATTTCAATTAGTTTATGATTTCATGATTTAATCAAAATATTTGTTTTTACTTTTGACAGTACAGCATCGGCATTTATTAACTTGTAAATAAACATTTCTTGTCATGTCAGCCCTTTAATATATACCCAGTGTCTGTACACATGTTTTACTGCCTTCTTATATGTTGGTGGGTTTTTAATCGGAATCTGAAAAAATCCCATATATGCACACTTGTTTAAAGTATTCATTTGCAATTTTTCTCCACCAGGATTTTCTGTTGAGAACACAATTAGAGGACTTACGGCAACTTTTCGCAACTTTCCTGCTTTGGTGGTGAGCAAGATCTCAGGTACCCCTCGGGTATTATTTAAGGCATTAGTAGGCAACTGGGTAGTGTCACCAGCGTTCCGTAAATCAGCTTGATGACTCCCTCATATAAAATTTTTTTGTATCCCTAGCAAGGTTTAGAAACATCAGTGAGGAGGGGCAGGTGATTCGAAGTCAGAGACCTTACCATACTGGCAATGCATATGACGGTAACCTTTGCTTGTCGCCAGTTTGAGCTTTCATATCCCTTTCTAATATCGATGGCATAATGGAAACGGAAGACTGTTAAATCGTGTAACGCAGACTGCTTCTTGGAAAGCACTGAAGACCTTATGAGTGTTTCTGAGACCAGGATAATTATAATCAGTCAAGATTGCATGTCAATGCGATAAAACGTAAATTTACATTAATGTTTTAACGATATATACATATTTGCTAATACAGGTAAAAATCGCTCTAATAAAAAGGAAACAAAGTTAGTTTGGCTATGAAGACTAATACCATAATCATGAAAAGCATATACTAGTATAAATCAGTAATCTCACGTTTAAAACATCGCCATGACTTGAGCTGCTGTATTCGCTCCCTCTCGGAATGCATTGAGAATCAAATTCTTCATCATTTTTAACGGAAAAGCTGGAAATGTCATGAAGACTTTCATAAGGAAGACATGCCACGGGGTCAACTTCTTCAGGAGAGTCTGAACCGTCCACGTTATTCAGAGTATTATGATCTTGTGGAAAGTTTGGAATTTCAATTTGATGACCATCTAAAACAGCTGAAAATAATTTTAAAAAACGCGATTCTGAAGAAAAAGGCACAACAAAAAGGGAGGCAGTAAGAACTGAGTCTGTAGTCTAGCCTCACATATAACGATAAGCGTCTACTATTATTATCCAACCACTTCAATAAAATAGCTCGCTACAGGTGAATCTACTACTTTTAAACGTGTAAGCTTCATGAGCATGCTTTTGCAGGAACAGTTGAACGTGTAGGACTATAATTTTAACATAGCTCTCAACTGTGAACACGTAAAACGCTTATAAGCATGAAATCGTAACCTAAACTTTCTAATGTAAAACAAGAGGGTCATTATGACCCTATATCGCACACCTGTTAAACTTGGCATTGGAATCATCAAGATAAACATTCTGACCAAGTTTCATGAAGACAGGGTCAGTGTTAACAAGCTGTTCCTTTGAGAGGTGACCTTAGGCTAGTTTTTAACCACACATGACCCAGTTTAGGACTTGGCAAAGGAATCATCAAGATGAACATTCTGATCAAGTTTCGTGAAGATAGGGTCATAAATGTTGCCTCTAGGGTGATAACAAGCATCAAGATGAACAGCTTTTCCTTTCATTTGACCGGGTGACCTAGCTTTTGACCCCATATGACCCAGTTTTGAACTTGGCATAGGAATCATCAAAATAAATACTGTGACCAAGTTTCATGAAGATAGGATCATAAATATGGCCTCTAGTGTTAACAAGCACTTCCTTTGATTTAAAAGGGTGACCTAGTTTTTGACCCCACATGACCCAGTTTCAAACTTGGGCTAGGAATCATCAAGATGAACATTCTGACCAAGTTTCATGAAGATAGGATCATTAATGTGGTCTCTAGGGTGTTAAAAAGCTTTTCTTTTGATTTGACCTGGTGACCTAGTTTTTGACCCCACATAACCCAGTTTCAAACTTGGCCAAGAGATCATCAAGATAAACATTCTGTGCAAGTTTGTATCAAATTAAAGCATAAATGAAACCTCTATATGGCTGAAAGGACCAATATAGAAAATGTTGCCCCTTTCACTCTAGAACCTATGAAGGTATTTGGCCGGTTTTCAAAAGGAACCAAGATAACATTGTAACTTAAGTTGTGTGTAAGTCTGGTTAAAATCGAATGTAAAATGTCACTTCTATCGTGTTCACAAGGTAAAATTAACAAAGTTTGGCTCTTTCAGGGGTCAATCAGGGGCCGTATCTCCACAACCTAAGATTGGATCTGCCGGATTCATCATTGAATCCAATATCTAATGTGTTAAAGACATTTTGCAAGTTTGTATCAAATCAAACCATAAATGAAGTCTCTATATGGCTGCAAAAGCCAAAATAGCAATTTTTGGCCCTTCAAGGGACCATTACTCTTGAACCCATGATGGGCCATTTTTCGAAAGAAACCTAGATATTACGCCAATACAAGTTGTGTGCGAGTTTTATTAAAATCAATTGCAAAATGTGGTCTCTATCTTGTTCACAAGCCAAAAATAGCAAATTCTGACCCTTTAAAGGGCCATAACTCTAAAACCCATGACGGGATCTGACCAGTTTTCGAAAAGAACCGAGATATTATGCCAATACAAGTTGTGTGCAAGTTTTATTAAAATCAGTTGCAAAATGTGGTTTCTATCTTGTTCACAAGCCAAAAATAGCAAATTTTGACACTTTAAGGGGCCATAACTCTGGAACCCATGATGGAATCTGGCCAGTTTTCGAAAGGAACTGAGATATTATGCAAATACAAGTTGCGTGCAAGTGTTATTAAAATCAATTGCAAAATGTGGTCTCTATCGTGTTCACAAGCCAAAAATAGCAAATTTTGACCCTTTAAGGGCCCATAACTCTGGAACCCATGGTGGGATCTGGCCAGTTTTCAAAAGGAACCGAGATATTACATCTATACACGTTGTGTGCAGATTTGATTTAAACTGCTTGCAAAATGTGGTCTCTATCGTGTTCACAGGAAATTGTGGACGGACGGACGAAAGGCGATCACAAAAGCTCACCCTGTCACTAAGTGACAGGTGAGCTGAAAAAACAACCGACATGTGGCAAGCTTGTTTTAGAGCGAACACTTCATACTTGTATGTCGGCATGATGAATTCTTCTAAAAAGCAACTAATCATACGACTATATGGATACCTAATATACGCGCTTTTCAACACTTACAGACCATATCAAGGCAGAAGAATAAAACTTTATTCCACCGGCGGTAAGGGCAAGTTATTTACCTTTTTTCTCACAACCTCCATGAACTAGCTTTGCAGTAATGGACACATTGGATATTTGTAGCTGCTGTCCAATTTCTTCTTGTAAAAGCCCCATGCCATGATCAATAACACCTGTTTCGAAATATTCCTTCAGTTGTTTCTGATCGGAATGAGTCGCCGTTGGTAAAATAATACGAATAGATTTTTTCTCCCCTGTTCTGTTTTCTTGGTGGGTGTTGTCCGTAAAACGAATATCATCTAGACCATTTATCCTGGAACCATTCAAATCAGTCAAACTTCTTCCATTACTAAGTTCCGTATGAGAACGGCTAGGATGAAGAGCATATTGCCGCCTGTAAGCTCGTTCCTCTAGATTCACAACTGTAGTAAAAGACAATTAAAATTGCAGTTATTATCACGAAGAACATTTTACTGATATTTACTGGCATAGATCTCTCTCTCTCTCTCTCTAAAACGAAGATCCGTTGTTTGCGGGGAAAAAACAACCATCATCTTGAGAATTTCTTATGTTTGAAGTTACCATGTCAAACTAAAGTCTTCTTTCGTCAAGGGACAATACCCTGTATTTACCGTTGATAAGACATATTAGATATGCGAGTTTCTCTCCTTATCTACCCGTAAGGTAACATAACGTATCTTATCACCAATCATTCTGATTCATCAGATGTTCGACATGGTACCCGAGACGAACCGGGGAACCATGGTAGAGCTCTGCTATGCGAGAATGATCACCAATAAACAGTGCTGTCATTATCATCTATAAAAGAATAGGAAGGGCGAATGGGAGTCCGTATATTTAATGCAAAAATTTTATTGGATAACATATTTTCATGATCACCTCAAATATGAACAGAATCAATAAGCAACCTCATGAAAACATAGCTATGATGTTAATATGGTCATATAGATTAAAGTCATAAAAATCTTTTCTGCAGTGATATGTGAATGAAATTTTAATTGAAAACCTTCAAATTGTGAATTAAAGATATCCAAATAAGATAATTTTGATTCATCAACAGCTTATAAAACTCGATTTGTAACATTTAGTGTTACAATAACATTTTGCTTCTAGGCTTTCTTTCGGTGCGGAGATATCTGGTTATTAAAGTTCATTTTTGAGTACAAGCTATGAAATGGACTAAGGCAGTCTGACATTGTGGAAACTTTTACTTGCAGCAATTAAAAACACATGTATTTACAATATGTAACATTACAGAAAGAAAAGACAATTTAAGACACCAGTCAAATAATTAAGCACTAAATTTTTAGGTTTATCTGACCGCTATCTCATTTGCATTTGCTTAGTTAATTAAGTATAATATGTTGCGCAACAGAACATCTGGTTGAATATCAGTATGGATAGCGATAGCGCACACTGCATGCAGCTATGTAAATTCGCATTTCTGTGATCAAAAGTATTCATAAAAATTTCCGAAAAAGTTAACGTTATAGGATAGATTTTTAGTATAGAAATGTGATGATTTATTTAAAAATCTAGTTCATTTTCTTTCATTTCTTTTCATCATAAAGTTTTTCTTTTTATAACTGATCCTTATACAGACGCGGATACCTGCTGTGTTTACAAAAGATTTATGGTATGATCATGCTGACAGCTACTATACTTAACACTTTGCTATTAATCAGAAACACATTACACGCTTATACATGTATATACTAAGCAAAACAGACAACCTGCTATATGCCATTTTATTTTAAAATCAATATTACTGTAATACTAAAATCCATTTTAAATTAAAAGATATCAAGTTAAAAGATATATCATATCAGCCCATCGTTCACATTTAGACTTAGATTATAGTTTTGACAATTATTTGTTCGACTGTAAGCTTCGTAAACATGATAATTAAAATTAAGTACTCGAATCTGTGAGTCAGTAGTATATTTCATATACTTCCAGTAGTGCTAAATTTATCTATCAGTCAATTATATCATATAGCAATCTTGTAATACATATAATAACAGTAAAAATAACACAGTCTTATGTTCATATAGCTGTGATTTATTCTGTTATGCATTAATCTGATTCTAATGAATAACTGTGGAAGCGAAAACTGTAAAAGCCGTTAAGAATTCTGATTTTGTTAATAATTTCTATACTGAATCTCAAACGTTATACATTTTGTACTATTTTTATTTCGCAGGCACTAATATCTCATTTATTTCACTTTTACAAAAATGCAACCGATATATTCTGTCAGTCACAGTGTGTGTAGCGCGGATGTTAAATTTACAAAAACTATAAACTGTGATTATTGACATTAATCTGTTACATTCTAAGACCGAATATTTCAATGACACGTGGCTTTGACATTGACCGCAATACACAGTAATATTTGACACCAGTTTTTTTTTTACATAAAATAAACGATATGTACTGCAAAATGCGATAAAGGCAATATTTTAGGCCTATCTTTTTATTTTTAAACAGTCAAAAAACTTAAGCTATACATTTGTATTCCAGCTATGATAATTCTAACATCTTTGCCTCCACTACGGAATACTTCAAGCAAGACAGACACTCTTATCAGCGAACAGAACATAACTCGGACATTTTGGTTTTTAAATGCAAATGGAAGCAAGATGCTATTAAATTACTTTAAATATTTTTGTATCATCATTCTCTTTGTTTGTTATACTTTCACGTCATAACTGTGATAAAATTTGTTTCAGAGGAGAAACAGTATTAAATGTCCTTTAAAGTTAGCGAAAGACGTGGTTTGCTTGCATTTTATATAGGTTACATAGGGAAATACTATGGTTGATTTCAAATGAAATTGGAAGCAAGAAGAAATAGTGTTACATTAATAAAAAATACTCCAGTGGAAAGATAAGAAAATGAATTTTATGGTAGGAACAGTGATGAATTTAAATATTAAAGCAGGAAATAAGAATGGTCAAAACAAAATTTAATCCTTCTATATTTCAATGTAAATCAGAGGTCTGTCTGATATCAGAAAGTCTCTGCAGCGGCTGTTCTCGCACCCCGCTGCGGATAGCTTGATAAGACGCCTAAGAAGAAAAAAGTTGGGTATGACCAAATTACTTTAACGAATACAAATGAAAACAAATTGTGCACAAATAACATATTAAGTAATTTAGTGCGCTATTACCTTACTTGCGATCACCACAAGACTTTAAAGAAACGGTAGTGCATTGCCGTAGGTCAGAAAATAAGGATCGAACTAATTTACTTGAATATATGAAATTAGGTATGGTTTTCCCGCTCAATTCATATAGTCCAGACCGGCGGAATAAGTAAACGTATATTCAGCTACTGAATTTCAAAGCGCTTTGACCTGCAAGATTGAACAAGGTTCTGCATTTACTTGGTTGTGTACGAGTGTCTGTGCAAATTGACCTTGACAGCGATATTTCTCATAGAAGTTAAATTTAACAAAAGGTTAGTCTGGTCGACATTTTACAACGACTGAAAATCAGGCATAGTTTACATTTATGCCTCGTACAAAAAGATTGTTGCACTGTTTTTTCTTGTGGTTTACATTAATAATAAACTATGATTAAAAAATACATTTGTATTAAAAAGATAATAAAGAAAATAGGCATTATTAGGTGATATCATATTTGTTTTTGCCTTGGACTATTTTATTAGCATCGGCTTAGCGGCCCAAGCCAATTCAACAGACCTCAACCAATTAACAAAGCCAATATGAAATAATCTAATAACTTAATCACATATTTTATTTAGGAATAAAAACATCAATAAGCCGACTGAATAACCTTTATGACCTATGCGGATGTAACAGAAAAAGAATATATATTCTGAAAATGGAAATAAATAACGAGTACTGTACCTAGTTCGTCCATAACCTTCCAGAATGCGTCTTGAAAGATGATAGTATCAATTTCAACATCTTCACAACCGTCAAACAACCTAAAAGCTGTCTGAAGTCCATGGAGCTGACGTGTAAGCTGGCCACTTCTGTAGTCACGTAAAAGACTGATAAGGGAGGTAAGAGATGTACATTTTATATGCAGTAAGATACATTTTTGCTCCACCCTGATAATATGCCTACCCAGAGCAAATAAATCTTTTAATGTCTGCTGTAATATTTCTCTTATTTTGTGCAAAACACCATTTGGCACATCCTCCTCCAAGCCAGATTCCTGATTGTTTATCAGTTCGTTCAAACGTTTGACCAAAAACTCCAGTACTTTAGCTTCTTTGTCAGCTGTGCAATTTTTTACTTCAATGACAATTTCAACAGCTGAAAATAAACAATACATAATACATGTATGTAATATTTATGATGCTTTCATGTTATTACTAATATTTTGTTTAGTTATTTGGGTAATGGAATTCCACGTATATTACATAGTATAAGGAACATTCAACGGGAAAATTTTCATGATAAATAAGTCATGCCGTCGAAATTGCAATGCGAGTGGTAAAAGAATTCATAATCGTTGCGTCATTATCTAATCGATCAATTATTTACTAGTTAAAATATATAACCTTGTTTCATATATGTTCGTATTCTCGTAAAAAACTACTTTCGATTTACAATCATTCACAAGAAGAAGGAAATAGAATAAGATAAAACACTAAACACTAGGACAACTTTAGAAAGTTTATATTTCGCCGTCAACAAATGAACTAAATGCAATGTAACGTAAGCACATGTATAATATCAGGGTAATTTAATACATAATGCAACCATTTCTACAGATTCTTTTGAGATAAATTTATCAGTTAAATCTTTTATCAACAGTCAAGTAATATATAAGCAGACTCGGGAGAGGTCAACCCTCAAGCCCCCTAGCTCGGGTGTAAGCGGCAGACAATTGGATGGACTCTAATCAAATTCTTTATTTAGCAAATAATCAAGGCTTTCGAGTTGTCTATCTTCTGATTTACCACGGTTCAGAGTTCAGTTGCGTAGGAATTGAACTACGAGGGCGTTAGCCCGAGTGGTTAAATACTGAAGCATCTGAACGATGAACCGTGGTAAATTAGACGATAAATAACAAGAAAGCCTTGATTGTTTTCATTCTGACATGCTCATTGATATATTTTAATAGATATTATACTGGACTTCCTTTACGCGAGGAGTAATGTATCGAACGTCATGCGGCAATATGACGTCAATTATGACGTCATAATGCTCTCTTACCGGTCCGCGCGTCAACCGTTGTTTATCGCAGAATATATCGAGCTTGATTTTCTTCTTTGTTTAACTGGAAATCAAATCGAGCCATGTTAGAATTATTGTTTTTATACATGCAGGGAAAGGGGATTTCCTGAACGCCAATGATGTGAAATATTTTGATTAGCCGAAAACGTGTACCAACTTTTTCTCAAAGTTACAACAGCTTGCAATGTTATACAAACGTTACAAATGACTAATAAATAGAACTGAAATATCTGACATAATATTGTACATATATGTAATTTATTGTAACATATTCTAGCATAAAACAGCTATATTTGCCGTTTTCTGGGGGTGTTTTCACAGGAAAGAAAACGTGTGTGTTAACGGAGAGATTCTCGTGCTCATGCGATGTTAACACACCTTTGTACATATACTCAGTTCCAAAAGAAAGTGTGCACTTTTTAAGTTTAAATATTTCAAAAAATTCCCCGACGTTTTTGTTTCATTTTTTCATACACTAACTCTCAGGTATAACTCAAAATCTAAAATGCGCACCAATTTGTTTACGAACTGATTTAAATTTTGGTACCAAACATTATAAGTTTTCATGAAAATAACCGAGAAAAAATAACAGAAAACTAAGTGCACACTTTCTTGTGGAACTGAGTGTATGCGCGTTCCATGGCAATGCGTAAACGTATTACGGTGTAATATCAGATAATTCAGAAGGAAATGACGTCACCGTGATCAAACAACGCTAACATTCCCGCGCGTTTAATGGACATTTATTGACTTTGATGGACAAAATATTCATTTCTTTAACTTTTTACATGGTAGAATAGCTTTAGCGCATGTTCATTTCGTCTTATTACATCTGCAGAAATCCTTGGGATACATTGGTACCCTCGCCTTCCGGGCTGGAGCACCAACCGATCCATGTGTTATCCCTACATTCGTTTACTTTTAAAATTATAAGTTATAAATTGAAATTTATACTCGGCATATGACCTCAATCGCATTACACTAAATACTACATCTTATTGTATACCTATAGAAATTCTGTCAAAAATACGACTTGTATTTCACAAGTTGATATTAACAGGCAGAAAAAAATTCCGTATTGTACCTTTTGTATTGTATGTTGCCGGACTACTTCCGTTTAATATGCATGACCTGACTTATTTCTATAAACAGCGCACATAAAAACTACACTCAGTTCTATTTTAACATCGATAAATATTGAAGGTTTCGTTCGATAACAAAACAACAAAGTAAAGGTGGAGGTATATTCTAGCATAAAACTGCTGTTATTGTCACTTTTTGGGGGTGTTTTAACAGGAGAGAAAACGTGTGTTAACAGGGAGATTCTCGCGCTCGCGTGCTGTTATAACACCTGTTTATATATGCGCGTTCCGTGGCAAAGCGTAAACGTATTACGGCCCCAAAACGGATAATTCAAAAGGAAATGACGTCAACGTGAAAAAACAACGTAGACTTTACCGCGCATTTCATGGAAATTTAAAAGGGACAATATATTCATTTACTTGGTTTTTACGCGTTTTATGCTAGAATAGCGTTAGCGCATGTTCTTTTCGTGTTATAACATCTGCAGAATCCCTCGGAAATCGTTGGTACCCTCGCCCTAACGGGCTCGGGTACCAACCAATCCCTCGGGATTCTGCAGATGTTATAACACGAAAAAACATGCGTTATCCCTACATAATAAAAAGGTCATTATGACAGTAGCTAGATATGAGATTTTGTATTCGGCTCTTGCTGATTTTGCAAGGTCGGATCACACTCGACGTGTGTGCGCCTTGTGAGATCCGACCTAGCAAATTCCCCTCAAGCCGAAAACAGCATCCCAGATCGAGCTACTATTATATTAACCCTATTATATTAGCTACATAAGAAGTGCTTAAAGCAATCTATGTATCTCAGGTATCGGCATTGTTGTATCTCTCATACTGTTGTTTTATACTTTTGTTACAGTTTACCTCGAATTCTAGAAGTTGAATATAGTTTGAAATTTTTATATTACCTGGAACATCTACTGAATTTCCTTGTTGCAAATTCGAGTCTATACTTTCGAGTTTCTGCATCATTTTATCCAATTTGTTATCAAATCCTTCGTGATCTGAAATGATAGATATAACATCCTTAAATATGCTGTTATACTCAAGTGGAACTCGCCTCACAAGTACATTATTATAAACATTGATCCCTTTTCATAGATGTCAAATAGAATTGAATGTTTTACTGAATATATTACTTTTTCGTGCTCTTTTGTGGTTCGTTGAAAAGTAAAAGTGGCTTATTCGAACACTTCATAATGATAGGCGTTAATACACATTTAAACGTGGTGATGTGAAAAGTTATGAAGATAATTGTAATCGGAAATACTTCAATCATGGCGCATTTAATTGTAGAGAATTTCTTTTTTTTTACCAAACGGCATAAATACTGTGACATACTTATACCTCGATCATCCTCTATATGATTGTGAATACTACTGACATGAATAAATACTTTTAGTACGCAAAAAGGGGAAAAGTCCAACAGGAACAGCCACTTCGAAGAACGCAGTCGCTCAAAACAGCACTCCAGATGGAAATAGAGCTACATGTAAATGCATGCACAACGATGGAGTACATGTATGCATAAGCACAACTAGATGTAAACAAAACACAGAAGTAAGAAACAGACAAAAAAGTCCATGAGGAAGGAATAAACCAGGGTGCCATCACAGAACGGTCTGCTGGAAAACCGCAACGGAGGATATAAGCTAGTTTACTGGCGCAAAACCTCTCTCTTTGTTCCTATATTACAAACCAGTTTAAAAAAAAATACCCTCTTCTAGCTGAATCGCTTACACAAGTAACAAAACCCACAAGTGGTTTTGTTTGAACGCATTGTAAAACACATGTAAATATATATATAAATCCAACACCTATGAGACCGCAGATGTATGTATTCAATGCCTTTGTAGAGGTCAGAGCACAAGGAGAAACACCAGTAAAGATGAAAGAGGACAGGAGACAATAATTATTAAACCAGTCCGTTCGTTGAGAGGGATTGAGTCCCCCCGACAGTCCCGTCCTGGCAAAGTCAGATGGGAAAGCGTATTAACCAACTTTTAAGCCTACAGTACAAGTACGGAATAACACTCAGTTACTTCATTTGATATCAATTTTATCAGGTAATATCTGAGGCTAGTCTAACACTTTAAATTTTGCCAGTATCTGCCGACTCTGATAAAGTTTATATCAAAAGATAGTAGATTGTTAATCTATTTATTACATACTCGTTTATAAACTTCGTTAAGGTACACTTAACCTAAGACGTCAATATTTTTCCATATTGACGTTCAAGTTTCATATCTGGTGCGTGACGTCGTTTGTGACGTCAGTTTCATGCATGTCGTCGCGTTTAAAAGTTCTTTAACGATAATATTTTCAATTTTACACAAACTAAAGAACAAATTTATATCATTTATATAATAATGATAGGAGAAGTATGTGTATGGAATAAAAAGATTATTAGATTTGCATCGGGAAATATAGCGGCACTCGTTCTTTCTCCTAAAGTCGCGCAATATGTCCGCTGCAGAACTTATGCATATTTCTCGATACAAATCTAATAACCTACAATTATCACGTGACCCATTTAACTTGCCATGAACAAGATATTTCTTTATCTTATTTCATAACAATATATTTCTAAGCGCAAAAATAAATATATTCAAATTATACTGATTTTTATATAATTCATCCTCCCCTGAAACTTCTGAACATAACAATACGGCAGCCATGTTGGATTCAATCTAGACAATGTTTATTGTCTTTCTTTTATTGTCAAATTCTTACATAAATTCCTACCTTGCATACAAAAAGACAGCTCCAAACATGCTATAGTTCCACATATTTTAAAAAAGAGCTGAAAATTTTACTTCCAAACTCTGCTATTGATCCATCTAGTCCGTAATAAGGTATTTTATAAACTGCGGTTTAATTTGCGAGATTCAGATACAATTTAAACTTCGTTTAAAAAAGAATCTCTTCGATAAAGTCAATGTTACGGACAAAAATGTATTTTCCCATTTTGAAAAATAAACAGAATTACATTTTCGAATTATTTTAGAAATTTTACAAATTTTTAGCGCGCAAATGTTGTTTTTATCTTAACTAAGATATCCTTAAATTTTATATGAAAACCCGAGTTTGTAGCTGTGACTTCATATTTACTGAGAATATGACCCACTGCATCGGATCTGAACAAATAGTAATGAATATGTTCAAGAATAACCAACAAATAAGCAAATACCGTATACCTATTTCAAACCGAAAGTACGTTTTCTGATTGCTTACGGACCCGTCGCTCATCTTCGGATTTCCGAAACGAGGCTATAATTTATAAATAGAGGCTATACAGTAGTAAATAAATTTTCTATATGTTTTATATAAAATTAAACTTCTGAGAGTTGTAACACATAGCAAGGTCCATTTTAAAAAAGAATTACTAGCCTTATGTTCTGAAATGGCCTATAAACCACCCCAAAAAACCCAAGAAAAGTAGGGGTCATGTATCTTCTAAGAGAGAGTTTTTGTCTGACAGGTCAACACTATGGAATATATTCCAAACTGACAGCTAAAATGTGAGTATGAACACATGAGTAATGAGGTTTGTTTACATTTCTATAAATGCAAAAAATCTCCTTGAAAATGCTACCAAAATGTCAAGAATAGGTCCATAATGACATAAAAAAACCAGAAACTAACTTACATAAAACATGAAAATGCCACTTTAACTGGGAAAAAAAGATTTTTTTTTTATTTCCGCCATTATCTGACTAGTCCGGAAGTGCTGCTTGATTACCTATTAAGTAATATTGTTCCAAAATACAGCATCCGCCATATTTGTTTGAATTAATTTTAAAATCGCGTGATCCCGAAGAATTTCCGACCGACTACAGAAACGCGAAAGACGGACAAAAAGACCATCCATGTCAGTCTAAGGAAATACAAAAAAAAAAAATCATTCGTTTCTCTGCACATGTTTTGACTTCAAGGGAATATTGCACGGCTATCGTAATGTTTTAGTAGTATATTTCAAAATGTGTAGTCTTTTATAAGACTCTGAAAGGAAATTTGTATTTATTTAGCACCTTTAAAGAAATTTTGGTGTCCAACATGGTTAAAATTTTCTGTAGAGGAAAAATACCCTTAAACCTAATAAAAATACTTTGAAACTCAAACTGTTCCGATACCATCCTTGAAGCTCGTTAGAATGATGTGAAATATTAATAGTTTAGAACAATCAAGGGGAAATCTTGTTAGGGAAATGTTTGCTGTCCCAAGAAAAATAACGGAAATTAAACTTAGAATTGCATCTCAGTATGCCTTTTTTGACATAAATCAAGAATGAACAACAAGTATAAGGTCCATGTTAACATTCTGATGTCATCCTGTACACTGTATGTGACGTCATGTTTTGTTCGATAAATATGGAGACAGTAAAGGTTAAGAAAATATCTGCATGAGATGAGAGTCTATTTAGAAAAGAAGCCATACTAACTTTGGAATGAGTCTGCTATATTGGTGAGGTTAATTTTTATATCAGGCGATTGGTTAGCTTATTATATAATAAGATACTTCAGCGCACCCGGTTTATGCGCTGGATTTGGACGGGAGCCGCATCTATGAAAAAAACAGAATATTAAAAAGCGGCATTTAGAGTTTTGGAAGCCAGGACTAGTTATTGGTATGTTAACGCAAGAAATTGTAACAGAGTTACACCAACCTCCCGAGCCTAGGGACATTTTTTCACAAAACATAATGCCTGTAAATAGTATAAGATTCTTTCACTGAAGGTAGTTGCAGATGGGAATATCCGGCTTGAGGGTTACTGATTTTGGCGGTAACGAGGCTCTGTTACCGCTTAAAGGTCCATTACTAAGGGAAAGTGAGTTGGCAATTTTTTTCATAGCCAGTGCATAGACTTCTGCAAGACACTAAATAATGAAGATTGGCAGGTCAAAATTTACAGAAGGTCTTTGGAACTCAAAGAAATGTATGTGTATTATGTTGAAATTTCAACGAATCGACAGAATGACCCCCCAGGTCTTTTTAACTTTCTTCATACTTCATAGAAAAATAATTGTACATATACTGCAATTTATTTCAAATTTCTACATACCAACTTTCATTTTCCAATAAAATGAAATAGTTTCTGTGCTTTTTAAAAGAAATTAAAATGTTCACTTTCCTTAGTATTGGACCTTTAAACAGTTAACCGAGAATCGGATATTTCCATCTGCACCTACCACCAGTGATTGAACCTTTTTTTTGTATGCCTTATTTAACAAATAATAGTAACAATAAATTCAAATAAATGATTTTTATAGCTTTTTTTTTCTTATAGTAGCGTATTAACAAAGCGCGCGAACTTTACAAGACGACAACAACGTTATCGTTATCAACAGTAGTCCCGTTTTCAAGCTGTTTGGTGACAATCGTAGTTTTGGTTTCATTCAAAGAGGCTACGACACTGAAGCACGATT